>NC_031792.1:6694243-6791679 GCF_001522545.3 Parus major | reverse complement strand
GTGCCCAGGTTGGCCCAGGTGTGCCTATGTTTGCCCAGATGAGCCCAGAAGAGCCAAGGAGTGCCCTGGTGTGGCCAGGTGTACCCAGATGTTCCCCAGTTTTGCCCTGGTGTGTCCAGATGTGCCCAAGTGTTCCCAGATATGCCCAGGTGTGCCAAGGTGGTCTGAGGTGTGCCCAGGAGTTCCCAGGTGTGCCCAGGTGTGCTTGGTTGTGTCCAGATGAGCCCATGTATGCCCAGGTGTGCTTAGGTGTGCCCAGGTTGGCCCAGGTGTGCCCATGTTGGCCCAGATGTGCCCATGTTGGCCCAGGAGTGCCCAGGATGCCCAGGTGTGGCCAGGTGTTCCCAGATGTTGCCCAAATGTACCCAGGTGTGCGTTAGTATGCCCAGATGTGCGCAGGTGTGCCCAAGTGTACCCAGATGTGCCCAGATGTGTCCATGTCAGCCCAGATGTGCCAAGATATGTCCAGGTGGGCCAGTGTGGTCTGAGCTGTGCCCAGGAGTTCCCAGGTGTGCTTTGGTTTGCCCAGGTGAGCCCATGTACTCCCAGGTGTGGTTAGGTGTGCCCAGGTTGGCCCACGTGTGCCCATATTGGCCCAGATGTCCTCAGGAGAGCCCAGAAGTGCCCAGGAGTGCCCATGTGAGCCCAGATGTGCCCAGAAGAGCTCAGGAGCACCCAGCCTCCCAGGGGTGGCCAGGTGTGCCCAGGTGTGAACAAGTGTGCCCAGATATACGCAGATGTGCTCATATGTCCCCAGATGTGCCCAAATATGCCCAGGTGTGCCAACGTGGTCTGAGGTGTTCCCAGGAGTTCCCAGGTATACCCAGGTGTGCTTGGCTGTGCCCATGTGAGCCCATGTGGGCCCAGATGAGCTGAGATTTGGTCAGGGGTGCCAAGGTGGTCCCAGGTGTTGCCAGAAGTGCCCAGGTGTGCATGGGTACGTCCAGGCATACCCGGGAGTGCCCAGTGGAGCCCAGTGGAGCCCAGCTGTGCCCAGGGGTACCACAGTGGTCTCAGGTGAGCCCAGGAGTTCCCAGGTTTGCCCAGGTGTGCTTAGGTGTGCCCAGGTGAGCCCATGTAAGCCCAGGTGTGCCTATGTTGGCTCAAGTTGGCCCAGATGTGCCCAAAAGAGCACAGGAGTGCCCAGGTTTGGCCAGGAGTGCTGTGTGCCCAAGCGTTTCCAGATATGCCCAAGTGTGTCTGTGTGAGCCCACATGTGGCCAGGTGTGCCCATGTGAGCCCAGGTGTGCCCAGGTGTGCCCATGTGAGCCCAGATGTGCACCCAGATATGCCCAGGTGTGCCAAGGTGGTCTCAGGTGAGCCCAGGAGTTCCCAGGTATGCCCAATTGTGCTTGGCTGTCCCCACGTGAGCCCATGTGAACCCAGGTGTGCCCAAGTGTGCCCAGATGTGCCCAGGTGGGGCCAGGTGTGCCCAAGTGTTTCCAGATGTGCCCAGATGTGTCCATGTGAGCCCAGGTGTGGCCAGGTGTGGCCAGGTGAGCTCAGGTGTTCCCAGGTGGGCCCAGATGTGCCCAGGTTTTCCCACAGGTGCCCAGGGGTGCCCAGGTGCAGCCAGGAGATCACAAGAGTGCCTATGTGGGCCCAGGTGTGCCTAGGATTGCTCAGCTGTTCTTAAGTGAGCCCAG
This sequence comes from Parus major, assembly GCF_001522545.3. Lineage (NCBI taxonomy): Eukaryota > Metazoa > Chordata > Aves > Passeriformes > Paridae > Parus > Parus major. The sequence goes on along the minus strand of NC_031792.1, from coordinate 6,790,033 downwards.
ATGTGCTCAGGTGTGCCCAGGCGTACCCAGTGATGCACAGAAGTGCCTAGGTGTGCCCAGAGGTGCCCTGGTGTACCAAGATCTGCCCAGGTTGGCCCCGGTGTCCCTGGGGAGAAGCAAATGTGTCCAGCTCTGTCCAGGTGAGCCTACGTGTGCCCAGATGTGCCTAGGTGTGAGTGGGTGTGTCCTGGTGTGCCCAGTGAAGCCCAGCTGTGCTCAGATTTGCCCAGGGGTGCCAAGGTGGGCCCAGATGTGCTCAGGTGAGCCATGGAGTTTCCAGAGGAGTCCAGGAGTGCCCAGTGGAGCCCAGCTGTGCCCAGATGTGGCCAGGTGTTGCCAGGTGAGCCCACGTGTACTCAGAGGTGTCCTGATGTGCTCAAGAGTGCTCAGGTGCGCCCAGTGGTGCACAGAAGAGCCTATGTGTTCTCAGAAGTGCCCAGGTTGGTCCAGTGTCATGGGGTAGCTTTACCTTTAAGGTATTTTGAGAGCTAAGGAAGTTGAGGCTGCTGGTGGCTGCTGGGAGTTCTTTCTCCTGACCAATTATCAAGCATTTCTAAGAATTAACAGCAGTTCTGACCATTAAAAAGTAAATTCAACTTGTGAACACCCTCTTAAGAAGTACAGTCAGAGCTCTCTTGTCTTCTTTTGTTTCCGGCTTTTGAGAAGGTAACACGGCTCTGTAGTAGCCTCCTCCACCCCCCCACCCTCGGCCAGACAAGGCTGCAGAGGATGAAGGGGGGGGGGGGGGGGTTTTGTTTTGGGGGTGGGGGGGGGGGGGGGGGGGGGGGAGGAAAAGAAAGCAGAGCTGCTCAGTTACTGCTGCTGCTGGACTGAAACCTGATACCATGAACTCTTGCAGCTTTTCTAAAGCTTTTAATTATTTTACTACCTGGATAAAACATACAGATTACTCCTTTTCTCAGAAAGACAGAAAAAGACAATCAACATGAGGAAGACATCATAGAACCCCCAAAAACAGTGAGGAAAAGAGTTAAGTTTTGAATAGGAGAGAGAGAATAAGAAGATGCTTAATAGCTGAAATATCTTTTTGTTAAAGCTATGGAGATGGACAATAGTAGATTAAAAAGACTCCTTTAATTCCTGGTAAGAGTATTGGGAGGAATAGAGTATTCAAAGTGTGGATTTTGAGCAAAAGAGAGAGTAATTGTGATACTGTGAGTTGCTGGAATTGGGTAAAGTGAAGATTTTGAAGCCTTGGGGGGCAAAGAGAAAACTCTTTTCCAGGAAGGCTCACAGAGACAGATGAAGAAGACTTCTGCCTTTGAATAACTCATCCTTAAAATAGCATCCCTAGACTCATGGCCCATACACACCTTGGAGTGATGTGAAATGGGAGGAGTGAACTCTGATGACAGATTTCCGGGCAGCTGGCATTAGAGAAATAGAAAACTATAAGAAAAATAGTTTTCTTGTGAGAAACTCCATAGATTAGCAGAAGGAGACTTCTTTTTCTCTACAAAAACTGATGAAAAGACTCTAGAAAGAATTGGGACTGTTTTTGACCACCAAAGTTCTAAGTTTTTTTGTCTCTATGTTATCATGTGTACAAAGAAATGGTCAAGTAGTGAGAGATAACAGGGTTTTCTGGAAGTTTATTCTGGTGTTCTTATTCTTGTAGTTTGTTAATAAACTGTCTTTATTCCTTTTAAGTTTTATGCCTGTTTTGCTCTTGTTCTAATCCATATCTCACAGCAAGAAATAATTAATTTTTTTAGTTACTGGTTTAAAACCACAACATCCAGGTATGCTCAGGTGTGCCCAAAGGTGCTCAGAAGAGCCCAGATGAGTCCAGTTGTGCCCAGGTGAGTTGATGTATAGCCAGAGGTGTCCAGATGTGCTCAGGAGTGCTTAGGTGTGCCCAATGGTGCACAGATCTATGTGTGCTCAAAGGTGCCCAGGTGGGCATGGGTGTGCATAGGTGTGGCCAGGCGTTCCTAGTGAAGCCCAGCAGTGTTCAGATGTCCCCAGGGTTACCCAGGTGGGCTTAGATGAGCTCAGGTGTGCTCAAATGCGCCCAGGTTTCCCCAGGTGTGCCCAGGTTTGCCCACTGGTCCCCAGGGGTGCCCAGGTGCAGCCAAGAGTGCCCAGGAATGCCCAGGTGGGCCCAGGTTTGCCTAGGATTCCTCAGGTGTGCCGAAGTGAGCTCAGATGTGACCAGGTTTGCCCAGGTGTGCCAATGTTGGCTTGCATGTGCCCAGACGTGCTCAGGTTTGCCCAGTTGTGCCCAACTTGGCCCACATGTGCCATGGTGAGCCCAGAAGTGTCAGGTATCCCCAGGTGTGCCCAGGTTGGCCCAGATGTGCTCAAGTGTGCTTAGGTGTGCCCATGAGTGCAGAGATGGGCCCAGATGGGCCCACATTTTCCAAAATGTGCCTAAATGGGCTCAGGTGTGCTCAAGTGTACCCATGTATGTTCAGGTGTGTAATGGTGTGCAGATGTGCCCAGGTGTGCTTGGGAGTGCCCAGGTGTGCCCAGATGTGCCCGGGTGTGCCTTGGTGTGTTCCCCCGTATTTTCAGGTGTGCTCAAGTGTGCCCTGTGTGTGCCTCTTTGTGCCCTGGTGAGCCCCAGTGTGTTTGGGCGCATCCCGCTGTGCCACGGTATGCCTGGGTGTGCCCTAATGTGCACTTGAGTGCCCAGGTGTACCAAAGAGTTCCCAGATGTTCCCATGTGTGTTATGGTGTGCCCAGGTGTGCCCAGGTTGGCCCACATGTGCCTAGGTGACTCTAGGTTTGCCCAGATGATCCCTGGGGTTTCAAGGTGGTCCCAGGTGTGCCCAGATGTGTCCAGGGGTGCCAAAGCATGTCCAGGTATGCTCAGGTGTGCCTAGAAGTGCCCAGGAGAGCCCAGATGAGTCCGGTTGTGCCCAGGTGAGTCGATGTGTACCCACACGTGTCCAGAGGGGCTCAGGTGTGCCCAGGTGTTCCCAGCGGTGCCCAGAAAAGTCTACGTGTGCCGAGAGGAGCCCAGGTGTGCATGGGTGGGCCCAGGTCTGCTTGGGTGGACAGGATTTCTGAGCTCATGAAAAAATTTATGCCTGTCAGAGGTCCATCTGTTCCCAGGTAACAGTTCCTGGGAACAGGTTTTTCTCTCTAGAATTGTTTTTGTTAAGAGATACAAATAGATGTCCTTGTTGTGTTTTCTCTGATCCCACCAATGGAATCAATGAGATTGTTGTTTCTTCCACCAATCAGGGTAACCTGGCTGGTAAAACTATGTAAGGTTGGAAAAACTCGAAATAGAGAGGCTTTTTAGCTGGACTTCGGTGGTGTTCTTGCTCGACCTGTGCCTGCTATTTCCATGTCCTTTAGTGACAGCCTGTCCCTTCACACTTCTCAAACCTTCTTCCTGGCAACGCTGTTTCAGGAGCCCTTATACCTTGGCCAAGAGGGACATCTAGTGGGGTTAGAGCTCAGCAACCTAGGGTTTATTTCTTTTTTATTTATTCGTTTGTAATCCTTATGAAGGAGCGGGAACTGAGGTTTCCCATGTTCCTGGTGGCTCAGTGGAACTTTGGTGGCCAGTTTCATGGCCAGTTCTTTCTTTGTACTCAGACACAGGGAAGTGACTGTAGAATGGGGCTTTTGTGGGAAGAAGGGTGCTGTGGTAGGTGACACTGTGCTCAGTAAAACAAAACCTGTGGATTTGGTTGCACAGAGTTTGCACTTCAATTTGGAAAATAACCTCCTGCTGTCTTCTTGCTTGCCCATGATCCTGTTTGTTGTGGCAGGACCCCCAAACTGCATGTGGGCACAAAGGAGAGAGAACAGACACTGGAGCTGGTGTTCAGGTGATGGAACCGCCCACTGCTGTTTCCCTGGGTGCAGGTGCTGGGGCCAAACTGCTGGGGTCTTCTCATTAACTGTTTCATGCTTTTGCATCCTGTGTTATCCCAGGTATCTTCTGGGGACCATCATCCATAACAACTCATGTTTAGGGAAGCTTTTAATGGGCCATGTGTCTGGGGAGCTTAACTGCAAACTGTGTAACACTGGAATGAAAACATTAGTACTTTTACTATTTGTGGGCAACAGAATGACCACAGTAAATGCTTCTTTTTGTGTTGCTGTAGCGCTGTGTAAGCACAGATCTCAGAATGTTCCTTAAGTCCACAGAGATGGCTGAGGCACAAATCATCCTCCTATGAGCCCTTACAGCTGTTTCTTGTGAGGATTTCTCCCGACTCCACATGTCTCTCCTCACAGTGGAGCTGCTGTGCATAGCACTAGTGAAGTGTTTTACTGGGAGAGGTTCAGCTTCCCCCCTTAGCACTGGGGGTCTGTGTGCAGGTTTCTGTTTCAGGAACACTTGCACAGAAACTCAGGAAGAACCACACAGTATTAGAAAATATCTAATTTTATTGCAGCATCTCAGTTCTGAGAGTTTTACAAAACAATGTATTTACAGGTGAGGAGGAGACTAACTCAGCTGGAGTGTGCTTTGCTGAGGCAGGAACAGACTACAGAGGAAAAAGGAAGGAAATCATCACATTCACAAGTCACATTTTTCTTTACAAAAGTAAGATAGGTGTAAGGCTGGTGTGCACAGCTGACTGGTGTTGTCCTTGTGGGAAGCACTCCAGGACGAATTCAGTGCAGCCCATGTGCTCTTCAGACTCCAGGCCCCATGGAGCACGCTGCATCAGCTGCATCAGCTCAGCTCAGTGTGATGTTAAGGCACAATGCGGTGATGCCAGTGGCTCTGGGTCTCCATGTGTACCAGCAGCTCTGCCTGTGGCTTCCCTCACAGTGAGTGATGCTGTTTGAGCCCTGCCCACAGCTTTCTTTAAGGTGAGTGATGGCATCTCCCTCGGGGTGAGTGATGGTGTTTCAGCCCAACATCTCTTTCAGGCCCCCAGCCCTGGACTTGGCCATGCCAGAAGCAGAGTTGGACAGAGGACAGAAGGAGGAGACCATGGTGTGGGACAATAGAGGGATCCTAAAGGGATCCCCCCAAAACTATGTTAAGACCTCCTTTCAACCCCCCTATGGCTGAACACCAGAGAAAAGGGTATGGACGGCCATTTGAAAACAAATGCATGACTTAGAATATAAGCTGAAACCTTGTTTTTGAAATTGTCCAATAAAGTTTGCCTCTAAACACAAAGCGTCTTTTTTTTTTTGGATTTTTTTTTTTTTAGTGTATTACTATATGTAATCTTGAATGATGGCTCATTCAAATTGTTCATGGGAGCTGCACTAGCTTACCCTGCAAGGAAAACTTCTCCAAACATGGATTTCTAAGACTAAGGGCTAAACCAAACCATCAGCTCTGTTTGCACATGGAGTCCCAGGCGCTTACAGCGAGGTAGAGGGAAGGTTGAAGTTCACAGTAGAGGCTGTGCATGGCTGGCACTGCCAAGTGTCTCTAGCCAGTGCTGTCCAAGTGGTGTTCAGGAAGGGATCCATCCCTAGAGGCCTGTGTGCTCCCGGATCCAGTCTCGCAGGCTCGTGAGCCGGCTGTACACCCCAGGTTTGTTCCTCTGGGCGCAGCCATCGCCCCAGCTCACCACACCAGCCAGGAACATACGACTGCTGGGCTCCACACTGACCAGAGGTCCCCCAGAGTCTCCCTGCACAGAACAGGAGCATAAGCACCAACCCCGTAGATCACCCTCGTGCACAGTGTTAAAGTCAATCACAAAAACTGAGCAAGAAATAATCAGTAAATGTCCATCTAAGTCAGCTGTCATTAGAACTTTTTGGCCATTCTCTGAAACAAATATTTAAGCATGGCAATAAGAGTCACAGTGCCAGAACAAAGAGCTATAAAATACCAGTCAAGCATCCTGGCTTGCTAACTAAGACTGAATAATAGCCAGAAGTATGGTTGTATGTCCTACCTGGTGAGATGGAGTCTAAATCCTGTGATTTTGGGCTGTAGTTTTTGAGTCTAAGTCATGCATCGATGCAACTTGCTGCTGGTGCCCACTGTAATCTGTCCATTGTCTGAATCCAGAAGGATTCCCATTGATTTGTTTTATGTTAAAAATGTAAATATAAGTGGAAGTACCAGAATGAGCAGGGCTGAGCAAAGGCCTCTCTCCTTGTCTAATAACCAATAACCAGCACCAAATCCAGGTGCTGCCTTACCTGGCAGGCATCCACACCACCAGTCAGAATCCCCACACACATCATGCGTGGTGTCAGCTGGTCTGTCAGGAGCTGGTTACACACAGTCTGGTTGATGAGCCGGATCTCTGCCTTCTGCAGGATGGAGGCTCCTGAGCCTGCCAAGATGGAGGAGCAGCTTAAGTAAAAATACACATTTTTAAGCAGCTCCCTGTTTTTTCCCTCAAGAAACACAAGAAATCATAGACTTGTAGAATCCCAGAGTGGTTTGAATTCGAAGAGTACTAAAACCCATCTGCCACAGGTAGGGCCACACTTTCCACTAGACCAGGCCTGGAATGCTTCAAGGGGATGTGGCAGCCCCAGTTCTCTTGGCAACCTGCTTAAAATACATCAGTGCAACCCCAAATCACATGCCAGTGCTCACCTCCTTCTGTAGTCGCTCCCCATCCTGTCACCCACAGGTCCTTGCCCACAGGGAAGTTGTGGGTAGCATCAGGCAGGCAGATGGGCTGGACGACAGCTGTGAAGGTGACGGGGCTCTGCAGCTCCAGCACAGCAATGTCGTAGTCATAGGTGTAGTCATTGAAGAAGGGGTGGGAGATGATGCGCTTGATTTTGCGGGTTTGCACATTGGGGCCACTGCGGTCACCTTGGTCAGTCAGCCCCAGGTAGGCTGTCCATAGGCTGGGGTCTGAGTACCTGCACGAGGGCCATGAAACACATGGTGAGACCTCATCTCGGAGACAGCACTGCCCACTAATTTAAACAGTGTCCTTAAGGAAAGCCTCTCAAAGTCGGTGTTGGAATATTGTGTGCGGTTTTGGTTGCTACGATATAAGAATAATATTAAATTATTAGAGAACTTCCAAAGAAGAGCAATGAAGACGGTGAAGAGCCTTGAGGGGAAGCTGTATAAGGAGCAGCTGAGGGCACCTGGTCTGTTCAGCCTGGAGGAGACTAAGGGGAGACCTCATTGCAGTCACAACTTCCTTGTGAGGGAGAGAAGAGGGCCAGACTCTGATATCTGTTATGTGGTGCCCAGATACAGGACTAGAGGGAATAGCCTGAAGTTGTGTCATGAGAGGTTTAAGCTGCACATCAGGAAAAGGCTCTTTTCCCCAGGGAGTGGTCAGGTACTAGAAAAGATTCTCCAGGGCAGTGGTCACAGCACCAAGCCTGACTGAGCTCAAAAAGCATTTGGACAATATGGTGTGACTCCTGGGGATGGTGCTGTGCAGGGCCAGGAGCCAGACTTGATGATCCTTGAGGGTTTCTTCCAACTCAACATATTCTGTGATTCTGTGAAATACCTGGAAGCACAGGGATGTGAGGCTGGTACCTGATGCCTTGCAGTGGCAGGAAGCAGTGTGCCGCTGACACCAGCCAGCTCGCCGACACCAGCGAGGCCCCACAGATGTGGCCCTGGCCACTGACATGGAGGCTGACCTGCCACGGCCATTCTCCCACATCCGAGTTCTGCCCACCAACAATCCGTGACTTCCTGACGTAGGAGCGGAGCCCACAGTCTAGGGCAGAGAAGAAGAAGAGGTGCTTGGTTTCTCCTGTTCCCATCCCATGCCTCTTTCTGTTCCTCCAAGACATCTGACAGCACAAGTGCCCTGTTACCCATGCCAGAAAGGGCTGATGCACTCCACACAGATGATAAATCAGTTACAATATTTACTGGCCAACTCTGTAAAGGGGAGATAAGTCCCTGTATTACCAATCTAAGCCCTCTTGAACCACACAGACACTCCACAGACCACTGAAGAACACGGCTTGGATATTCCCAGATCAAGCTCCTCCACAGAAACACCCTGGGGCTCTCTGCCACACTAGAGTATTTCTCTGAGAGGCCCAGCTCAGGATCCCTTGTCTCCCCATTCCTCAGGCACTCACTGCAGTTGTCCTCGTCAGAGTGGTCCTCACAGTCCTGCTCCCCGTCACACTCAGGGTTCTGTTTGCTGATGCAGCGTCCACTGCGGCACTTGTACGTGTACTCCTTGCAGGGGACTATGGTCTGGCCCACTGCAGGCAGGATGGATGCACAGGGGTTAGCCCTGGTTCTGGGGAGGTCACATCACTGTCACCTCTTCTGCCCACCCCCAGGGCATTTCTACTCCATGCAAACACACACACAAGGGTGCCCAGCCCCAAGGAATTCCATCAGAGGCTGCATTTGATGGCTGTCACCCAGCAGCTCACCCTCACCTGTGCTGCAGCCGCCCTCATCGCTCCCGTCCCCACAGTCATCCTTGCCATCACATTTCTGTGTGCTGGGGACACACTTCCCATTGTTGCACTTGAAGCTATCAGTTGCACAGCCTAGGGACAGAGAGCAGCTTCTGAGGGCTGGGCATGAATCCTGCAGCACCTCAGCACACCAAGTCAAGTAAAGCCTCTGCAGTTCCAACATACTGTGTCTCCGAACTCTTCTCCAAACTGCACACCACCACTCAGTTACTCAGCCCTTTCTATTCCTACATCTCTGCTCATCCTTCCATCCTCTGAGCTCTCATTCACTTGTACCACGTGAGCCCTCACCATGCCTGGGTTTTTTGCCTGCTCATTTCCAGCACAGCACTTGCTTCCCTCCATTCCACGAACCTCCATCACCCCCATTGCCCTCTGTGTGCCTGCTTGAGCCCTTAGCCCTTTGTGCCTGCAGGTCGAGTCACTCACTGCACTGTAGCTCATCACTGTTGTCGCCGCAGTCGTTCACGTTGTCACAGACCCAGAATTTGGGCTTGCACCAGCCGTTCTGGCACCTGAACTGTTGGTCAGTACAGGCTGGAAGAGCAGAGTAAGGAATCACAGGATCATTGTTGGAAAAGACCTCCAAGACCATCAAGTTCAACCTGAGACCAATCACCACCTTGTCAACCAGACCAAAGCACTGAGTGCCACGTCCAATCATTTCATGGATGCCTCCAGGGATGGTGACTCCCCTGGGCAGGCTATTCCAATGCTAGAAATTAGAGAAGAGGCCTGCAAAGGCACCTGTGGAGTCACCAGCAACTTGCCCACCATGGCAGCTCTCCCACCAGGTGTGCAAGCACTTAGGAACCCCAGCAGTCAGCTCGGACCGTGCACGTGTACATAAATACATGACACAGTACATCCACACTGTTTCCACTTTTGTGAGAACAAAGCCATTATGGAGCTGTTGTGTCTGAGGCAGTGGAAGCTGAAGCTGACATCACAACAGCAGGAGAGCCAGAGGCAATACTTAAGCAAAGCAATTGCTGTGAGCAGTGGGAAAGCACCTGAGAAACCAGGTCACAGGCCAGAAGCACACTCTTCCCAAGAAAACTCCCCCTCCCAAATCAGGGTATCCTGTCCTCTCTAATAAACTGCAGACCCTGGACAACAGCATTAACTATAGGACAGCTCTGCTAATCCAGGAGGAAAACTTGTTGCACAAAGAAACAACAGTGTGTCCCACGGGTTTCCCAGATGAGCTCTGCAAAGCCTGCCCAGCTGGGAAACAAAACACGTCCCTCCACACCACTCAGCTCAGACAAACCCACAACCAGAAGAATTACACAGAAAAACACATTCCCAGATGGGAGGAACTGGAAAGGGAAGGGGATGCCACTGGGAGATGGCTAGATTAGCAGGAACCCACAGCTCCTAAGCTGAGAAGGGATCCCAAATGGTGCACTGAGTCTCACTCCAGCCTGAAGGAAGATGGCAATGCTGGTTTCAGCCAGCACTGAGTAACATTACCCAGAACAAGCCTAACCACCTCGGGGCAACATGGCCTTTCCCAATGCTGTGCCAAAGAGAAACCAAGGCTGGACTTACTGCAGGACCTCTCATCACTGCCATCCACGCAGTCCAGCCACCCGTCACAGCGCATGCTCCTGTCGATGCAGCGCCCGGTATTGCAAGTGAACTTGCCAGGGCACGCTGAGAGGGGGAAAGGGACAAAATCACACATAAGCCCTCTTGGTGTCCCTTCTACATCCCCTATGCCTGCTTACAGCATAACACAGCAGGAAGACCAGGAGGTTTGCAGGAAAGCAAAACATGCTGCTATCCCCCTGGAAAGGGATGCTTCCCAGTTTACAGGGCAATGTACAGAGTACAGCTCCAGATCTCACTTTTCCCACCCCAGCCCCAGGGTTTCAACTCACGGTCACTGGAGTCATAGGACAGGAACTCCGCAGAGAAGCCTGTGTCTGTGTACGACTGGTCTGAGTGGAACCGGAGCTCAATTTTGTTGGTGGTACTGGCCACTACAAACTGGGAGCGCTCCCCACAGTACCTGCAGGGAGAGAGCAAAGGGGACTCAAAGGGCTGGAGGTCAGCACCAAGAGAACTTCCTTCTATTCCTGATCTCCCTCCACACCCCAGGAGCTGAGGAGGCAGGAAGAAGGTCTGATCCCAGCACAGACTGCTGTGCCTCAGGGTCTGAATTCTGCTGCTGCTGCTGCTGGCAGAAGATTTGGGCAGTTGCAAACACCAACTTGTGACTTTAGGAATGACCAGGAACAAGTTCTTCCACATCCCTGCCTGCCCCATGATGTGTCTGATCTCAGATACACTGGATTGGTGCAGGATTCCATCTCACAGGTGGGATCATGTATGTAAACAGCACTGCAGAGGCAGGTGCTGACTTTGAAACTCTCTCTGAGGCAGAGTCAGCTCCCTTGTCCAAAACATTGTGAAACAAGATTAATCACCTGCCTGTGAGGTACCAAGTTTTATGTGTGGCCCAGCTTATATCAGGTTGGGGAATGCATCAGGAAATGCATCACAGGAAACAAGTGCCCTGAGAATGGAGAGCTGCTCATCAAGCAAACGTACTCCAGATGTTCCTGCCTTCCTACATACAGGAAAGCGTACTGTGATGCTCCACAGCACCTGGGGAAATTCAGCTGCAGTACCCCACAGAACCAAGTGTGGGGTTCCCTACTCATCATGGGGCGGTCCTGGGCACCCTCCTGCATCCTCTCAGCCCTGACAACACCAGCACACTTGTTCCCACAGCAGATTAAGTAAAGCACAAGCTTATGTGTAACTAAACAAAGCCCCTCCATGGATTCAGCCACCCAACACCCACCTCGTGCCATTGATCTGCACATAGTCCTTGGTGCAGGAGGTGACTGGGATCCCAGGCTCCAGCACAAAAAACATGTTGAAACGCACCTTCACATTCTTTATAGAGGGAACCTGCAAAAGGAAGCACAGTCAGTGGGATGTTGCTTTCTGGAGCAAGGAAAAATGAATAGTTTCACAGGAAGAGGGTTGTGCTTGGGGGGAGAACAGAAGGTAACTGAAAAGGGGAAGTCAGTTTTCTACCAGGAAAAGAAACAGCTTCATAAAAGTCACTGAGTCACCCTGGCCCCAGAATCCCCAGTGGAACAGGCATACAGAGGGGTGGAAGCCAGACCTCTGGTCAGTAGCCAGTAACTGGCCTGCCTCAAAGCCCACACTCTCATCCTTCTTGTGTGAAGCTACAGGATTTTTCATGAGCTCCTGTGGGGTTAAGGCCTCTTGCAACTTCTTCTGCCTTTGCCTCCAGCTCCTAAAATCTCACTCAGTCATGCCAGACTTGGAGCCTCTGGGCCCCAGCTGCTGCGAGCTCCCTTGCACTGTGACCTGTATGACCACAGTCATTTGACAGACTTGTTAAGGGAAAGAGAGGGGGCCCATCTCACCTCAATGTTCCAGACACAGTCCGTGTCTGGGGGGTAGTGTGCTGGGTAATAGGGAGTTGTGAAGGTGCCACTGTCTCCCTTCAGGGTCCCGCCGCAGGCTGAACACAAGCAGGAAGGTAATAACAAGTTAGAGATTTGGATGTGGTTTCTCCAAGCCTCAGCTGGCTGTCATTGGAGGCAGAGGCAACAGTCTCTAACAAGGTTAAGTCACTCTCTGGAGAAAGCAGCTCTGCTCCAAGGCTTGAGAGAACTCATGAGATCAATTAGGCGCTTCCTGTACACATCAATCTGCATGTCTAATCCAACATAATTCTCATTTTTGCCTCCTCGGGGGACATCATTACAGCAGACAAGAATACCATAGGCAAGGCAAGCACTAAGAGGTGACCTGCTTTCAGGTGCTCCAGCCCTGGAAACATCTCTGACAAACTAACTGCAGCCACAACCACCTCCCTGTTCAGCTGCCTGTGGCAGGAAGATATGGGGAAATAGGCCAAGGCCTCTGCTCACCTTTCATCTTTGGGAGCTGGAAGAACTCAGCCTTAAAGCCAGGGAATCGCCCCTCCTTGTTGGTAACCAATGTGACCAGCATGATGTTCTGGGAGGACAGGAAGGTCAGGTTGTAGGATGGGGCATAATTCCCACAAAGCCTAGGAAGCAAAGGACAGAATCCATAAGGCACTGCTGCACAGGGAGACTAAAGCAGCACAGCTCAGCTCTGAGCTGGGGCAGGAGCAGGACATCTCAGGATCACCCTGGACTTGGTGCCATACAGGAACACTCACTTAACCAAGGCGTGGGGCTCCACAGGGCTCAGAGAGTCGTACACCTTGATGTAGTCACTGTCATCTCTGCATGGCTCCAGCTCCAGGGTCTTGAAGGTGAGACTGATGCTGGAGCTGGCATCTGCCCTCAATGCCCAGTAGCAGAGGGCATTGTTGGGGTATGGGCTGTTGGGAAAGCCCGGTGTGGTGAAACTGGTGACCTCCCCTTCCTTGGCGTGAAGAGAGAACATGCAGCTCTCTGCCCAGAGAGTAGGGAACAGTTAACAAGGCAAACAAGCCTTGCCCTGCCTTTCCCTGGGATGCAGAGAATAATTCCTGCAGGCTATCCCAGGGCAGATGGCTCTTCCTGGATAACAGCAAGACCTGTGCCACAGTCTGTCCAACCCCAGACCAGCTCCAAGGAGCACAATGGGGTCTGCCTTCCATGCAGAGCACCTCTCTCCAGACCCTTCCTAATCCTGCAAGAGAAACACCACCCTAAAGACACCACTGAGATGGAAGAAAAACTGTACTTACTGTCCCGGGCAGCGTGAGCTATGCTGGGGTCCACAGCTGCAGGAGAAAACAAAGCTGGCATCACCCTTCGAGCTATGGGAAATCCCTGGGCACAAAGCCAAGGTTGTTCCTCAGTCATTGATCTGGCCTCTCTTGTGGAGTCTCTCCCTGCAAACTAGCAGGGCAAGATGCTCCTGCCTGGCCTCTGGGAGCTGAGGGAGCAAACTTTTCTTCTGCAGTGGGAGAACTCATCCCTGTCCCTCTTCCCTGGTCTCAGAAGAGACCACAGAGCGTTCCAGCAAAGGGAAGCAGATCTGTGCAGCCCCCTTCAGGCAGTACATCCCATTAAGCTGTGCTGTGATATCCAGGTCCTTACAACACCCTCAGGGCTGGCTTTCCCATAGGAGGGATGTGACCAACACCTTCTCCTTCCCAAGAAATATCCCACCTAGTCCCACGCAGAGGCCCAGGGACAGCGGAACCAATACTCACGGAAAGCGATGACTGACTCCACCTTCAGCATGGGGTTTCTCAGGCGGGGATTCCACCTCTGCACCAGGCTCTGCTTGTCAGCCATCGCCCTGTCCAGGCTCTCTTCCCGGTACTTGGGCACAAGGAATTCTGACCAGTAGTAGGCAATGACACTGCCTTCACTATGGAAAGGGCAATTGTGGGGTGAGGGCAAGAACAGACATGGGAGGACTCAAATACCACTAGAAGAAGAGGCCAAACTACTTGATGAGCCATTTTTGGAGCCTGGCCACAGGGAAGGGAGAGTTTCAGTGACAAGTTAAGCAAACAGCAAAAGCCCCTGCCAGTCCAGGGAGTCCATTTCCATGCTGCCAGGTACCACCCACTGCAGTTCATTGCACCATACCCAGATTTTCCCAAGACATCTGGCCAAAAAGAAAATGCATTTTCAGGTCACCTTTTGCTGCTCATCCTTTCCTTTGTCACTCAGTGCAACTACTGGAGTGCTTCCATCCCAGTAAACCCGGGAGGAGGGTAAATGGCTGCGTAATATCCCAGCATCCCAGCTGGGGCTCAGGCAGTGCCTAACACTCACCTGAAGGCAGTGATCACTGTCTCTTTGTGGTAAGGACCAATATCAGCATGATTCTTGTAGATCTCCTCCACCTGAAAGGGTTAAAAAGGGGTGTTCACCATGTCTAGAAGTGATGAAAAGGGAAAGGCTAAAGATAGACAGAGCTTCAAGCCTACGATGGAAAACCAGGGCACATACCTGGCATCCCTGGGTGCAGGAATCTGCAGAGCCAAAGAAAGAAATAAGGAGAATTGAGAGCCCCAGAAGAGCCCAGGACTGCCCATCACAGCCTGTTCTGACTCAGCTCACCCCACTGTTCCCTGGGGGAAGTGAATCCCCAAGTCTGAGAGAAGACCAGCCACAGCTTCAGCCTCCTTCAGACACCCTTTCTGCTGCAGTTCCCGGCCCTAACTCATCCAGTGATCCTGAAATTTGCTCTGGCATAGGAGATGCCATGGCACTGGCCTGGGATATCAAGATCCAGCTCTGAAGAAGGTCCTTGCTCCCAGTCAGTGTGTAACAAGGAGCAAGGAAAAGCTCCAAGGAATCTTCCATGGCATATCCCCATGACCATGGGGCAAGAGGAAAATTCCCTGCTTGCAGGAGGGAGGGAAGAAACCTCTTACCGTGCTCTTCACCTTCTTGGCCAACATACTGAACTCTGGAGAGCTGGAGTTCTCATAGGCATCCAGAAATTCCCAGTTCAGAACCCGCAAGTGGCCATTGAAAACCTTCTGGACAGGTGTGTTCCTATCTGGAAGAGAATAGCTTAGGGTCAGTCAGGAAGGGCAGTCAAGGCTGGGACTGGTGACACAGCAGATCCACAGTGACAGCAACTGGGGCAGGGAGGTGGAAATGGTGCACATGTGAGCAACATCGGGTAACAAAGCTTTTACGTGTGGATGGATATGTTCCCAGGGTGTCACCCTACATGCCACCACCCACCAGACGTCACACTCACATTTGAAGTGCCAAAACAGAAGGCCAGTGGTGAGGGAGACAAGCAGAAAAACAATGATCAGGACGGTGATGACCACCTGCCGCTTTGGGCCACGCTTCTCCATCTTCTTGGAGTTCATGGCAGGGAGGAACTCCACCCCTTCGTCCAGGTTGTTCATGTCCTGGGAGAGAAGGAAAAGCAGGATAGTGGGAAGGCTGTTCCCAAAGCCTGGCTTGGGGAGGTCCGGCCACAGAGCAGCCTGAAGCAGGTTTGGGGACAAGGAATGCGACAGTACTGAGGGCAAATCTCAGCATCGGCAGCTCCACAGCCGTGGCAAGACAAACCCTTCTGCTTTTCTGCACACACCTAATTCCTTTTTGGGCCTAATATAAGGTCACGAGCTCAAGCAAACTCAGGGGAAAGCCCACACATCCTTCTGTGACCATGGCAGGGTCACAAGCCTACAAGCTCCAAAATCTGCCTCTGCAGATGAAACTGCAGAAAAAAATTCATCCCAACTAAGTGCTCACTGCGTGCAGGTATGTCACCCAGAGCTACTGGGGCACAGCATGCTATAAAATCGCATTTCCCTAAAAGAAATCAGGCTGCTTCTTTCCTTTACATTTTCACAGCTGTCATGTCTCCTGGGCGACTAGCACTCCTGTGTTTTTGCTTGGAGTTTCCCATCCAGCACAAACATTCATTAAAAGAAATAAACCAAAAAATTAAGATGAACACACAAGATACCCCCGCAGTCCACAAGCAACCATGCTCTTGGGACAAGATGTGGAAGAAAGGAAAAAGGAATGGCAAGAATAACTCTTGCTGTTGTCAGCACCCCATAATGGGCTGGGTGAAGAAGTGGAAGATGTGTTGAAGCATCAAGCTCTGTATCAACTATAAAACCATTGGTGCCCCTGGGTTTCACTTTATCCCACTTTGTGTTCCGTTCCTCCATCCTTGTCTTGCTCATGTACCTGCACCTCTGACCCGGGGTGGGGGCTGGAACAGCTGCAGACCCAGATGTTTTCAGAGGATCCCACAAAGCATCCTTGGCACTGTTGGACATCGTCGGAGCCTGGATCTGCACCTACCCTGGCACTTCCTCTCCTCCCAGCACTGGCAGTGATGTGGGCAGAGCTAACCACATCTGCCTACGATCTGTGCCTCCCCTGGGCAGGAAGGGATCTATGCCTGCTGCAAAGGCCCAAAACAGGAGGATCCCTCTGCTCACCACCTTCCCATTTTCTCCTTAGCAGACATTCAGCAGCTTCCTGGGCTCTGGAACCTGAGAACAGACACCACGGCACAAAGTGCCGACTCGCACATATCCACAGCATTTCCACGTGCTCTGCACTCCAGGGCGATGTTGTCTCCACAAACACAGGGTCAGACTCTGCCCGTCCTCTCTCAGCCCAGGGATCACACAAACCTACTCCAACAGCTTGGGTTAATTTGATGCAAATGTCGCAAGTCCCTAAATTCAGGAAAAATATGGACAAGGTGGATATGGCTTGATAGGATACAGGGGAATGGCTTTGAAATTAAATATAGCAAATAAATATAAGCTATATAAATATATAAATAAATATAGTGTTAGAGAGGATACTGGAAAATTCTTCCCTGTAATGGTGGTGAAGCCTTGGCACAGGCTGCCCAGAGAAGCTGTGGCTGCCTCATTCCTGGCAGTGTTCAAGGCCAGGTTTGACAGAGCCTGGTCTAGCGGAAGGAGTCCCTGCCCATGGCAGGGGGTGGGACTGGACAGGCTTTAAGATCCCTTCTAACCCAAACCACTCTGAGATTCTATGAAAAATAACTAGCTGTTGAGGGTTAGGTGTCCTTTTTTTTTTTTGCTGTTCTGGCGTGCCCGGGGAATTTTTACCCATTAGTTGCGGAGACAACCTAACTGTGGGTATTTAGTGGGTGCTCGACAAAGGACAAAGAGTAGCCGGGCCCAGGGGGGGAAGGGGGCAGGAAAGGAGGGTGGGGACAGTTTTTGGCTGGCTTCCTTCGGCTTCGGGGAAAGACATTCGTTCTCGGGGTCGCGGAGCTGCTGCGGTAGAGAGAAGGAAATTTCGCCATCACCCAGACGGAGCGGCTGCTTCTTCTCTTTCTCCCCTCTTTGTTGGTTGCCTCGCACCCCCTGTCCTGCCGGGACGTGTGGCAGTGCCAGCCACCACCGCAGAGCTGCTGATCCACCTCAGCCACCGGCCCAGGATCTCAGCTCATCCCTGCTGTTCCAGCTGAGTGTTCCTCAGAGCCCTGCAGGAGCACCGGGACTGACCGAGGGGTTTGTGAAAACAAAGCCTCTCCTCCATCCCATCTCAGCCGAGAAAGCTGTCCCGGGGTCCCTGGTTCTGTGTTCTTGTTATTGCTGTAGTTATTGTTGTTTGTTTGCCTGGCTATACTAGTAAAGAAATGTTATTCCTATCCCCAGATCTCTGCCTAAAGGCCTCTTGATTTCAAAATTATAATAATTCGGAGGGAGGGGATCTACATTCGTTCATCCCAAGGGAGGCTCCTGCTCTCCCTAGCAGACACCTGTCTTCTGGAACCAAGACATTAGCAAAAGGGATCCTACTAACAGAGGGACCTCTGAGCCTGCTGTGCATACATAGGGAATAAATCATCCTCACTGCATTTCCTCACTGAACTTCCAGTAGGTGCTTCATCTTATCTTTCCTCAGCCTCGCCTGGCAGGAAAAAGCCCAGCTCCCACTTGAAGCATTCCCCCAATTCTTTCCCCCTTTTCTTCACCCAATGCAATGCCTGCGCTCTCCTCCCACTCTCCACACCCCACTGCAGCCTCTCCTCCTTTAGGTATTTGCCTGGGGCCCTTCACAAGGGAAAGAAAGGGAAGTGGCAGGCACCTTACTCTGAGTTTTTGTCAAGGACTCTAAGTTTAATCTTCCGCAAACACCAGAAATCCACCAAACCAGAGCAACCCAGCAGTTTTCACACCAGCTGCTCTCAGAATCCTCCCAGTTTATCGTTTAGCAGTTCAGGGAAGGAGCCTTCGTTCATTTTTGAGTTTTACTGTCTAAGGCTAGGCAGAAAGAACTGTTTCCATCCCCAAAATCCACCCACCTCAAAAGTAAACAGACCTCGCAGGCCTGCAGAGGACAACCCCATGGGGAATGCTCCTGTTTGGCTTTAATCTTACACAAAAAGCTTGAAGATATAACCCAAGGAAACTTTGAAACATATGACACACAAAATAAAGCTTAAATACATAGAAACATCCTAA
Organism: Parus major; assembly: GCF_001522545.3. Taxonomy (NCBI): domain Eukaryota; kingdom Metazoa; phylum Chordata; class Aves; order Passeriformes; family Paridae; genus Parus; species Parus major. The sequence goes on along the minus strand of NC_031792.1, from coordinate 6,771,762 downwards.
ATCAAGAAACTCTTCAGTCAAAGCCAAAACTACCTGGAGTTTGACACACTGTCTTCCAAACATCCATCTGGCTCCTACCAGTTTTCCAATCACATAATAAACTCCCCTCCCCACCTGGAAAAGAGAAGAAACTGGCCACAAAACTTGCAAACACATTCTCTCTCCCTCCACAGTGCTGTTCACAATGCTGAGCCTTCTCAGGACTTCCAAGACATTGCTGCTGTTGGCAGAAAGCAAAGTATTTAATTCTTTATTAACATCTGCAGGAGCCTGGGGCAAGAAGACAGTCTCAGGGGCTTATGTGATCTATCAGTTTCCTCAGACTTCCTGGAGCCAGAGAGGAAAAACTGCCAAGAAAACCAATTTTCCATAAGAAAATCCTTCAGCCCTTTGCAGAATTCCTATGCTTCAGCTTCACCAAGCTGTCAGAAAAAAAGTAAGGCTCAATGGCAAGCAGGAGTTCCTGCTGTACAACACTACACAACTGTGGCTGATGCATTGTAACATTCCCTGTGTCCTTGCAGAGAGAAAGCTCTCCCAGCGAGAAAATCATCGCTGTGATTAAAACAGAAGGCAAAGAGATCTCCCCTCTGCCTCCAGCACATACAGGCACATGCACTGTTCCTGGGAGCAAGGAAATTAGGCAGGAAAACTCACCATCTGCTCTTTCTTTAGGAAATTTCTCTGTCTTCCATGGAAAAAAAAAAAAAAAAAGTATGAAAAATTTTAAACCTGTGAGAGTTACAGCATGCCTTTGTCAGTTTATTCTTGCTCCAAAGCTGAACCAGCAACAACACAGGAGAAATGACAGGAGTGCAGGGACTTTTGGGAAGGTTTCTTTTGTTTTTCCTCCAGTACAAGGTACACAAGCAGCCGCTGACTTGCCAGAAGTTACCTTGTGACTATGGGCAGATAGACAGGAGACACCATCCAAAAAGGTTTCCCTCCTTTCTCATCCTCTGTGTTGTATTCCAGCTCTCATCCTCTCCTATTCCCATACCTTATGGATGCCATTATGCTCCTCAGCCAACACATACACTTGTGTGAAGAGCCCTCACCCATCACGGCCTGGATAAGCAACATCCATTCCTGCAAACTCTTCCCAATACCCAGAGAAGGATCTGAAGCATCCCCCAAGCACTGCTGGAATGATGAATCAGGCCATGCAGAAGGTCTCAGTTGAGGTCCCATGTCCCGAGTTCTAAGAGGCTAAAACGTCCCTGCCCACACTCCACACAAAATCCACCCGTTTGACCTGAGGACCAGACTTACCTGTGCAGCTCAGCCTCTGCCCCTCTCATTTCCTGTCCTACACATCCCCTTCACTCCCAACACTTGGGAGTTAAAATACCTGTCACCGTCCTCTGAGCTAGATGGAAACCAGACAAAACCACATGCAAGATAGGCTCAAAGATCCCAGTTAAATCAAGAAAAAGACAACTGCAATGTTAATCTCCTTTAGTTGATGGCTGCTGCACATTTTCCTCACGTGCTCTGAATAGTGACAGCAGTAAACTAGAGACTAGAGAGTTGAACAAGTCCTGCTCTCACCTTGTCCATGGCTCCTCCAGAAACCATCTCTAGCCAAGTGACTCAAGGTCTGACTGTCTCACCCTTCTCGAGGAAACTGCTCCAATAAACATTATTAACAGAAAACCTCCCTTGATATTCTCTCTGCCTTAGTCACAGGAGCATTTACTTCCTCCTACTCCTCACTCAGTCCTTGCTGATATGGCCAGGCTCCCCACACAGGGTCAGAGGCATCAGGTCACAGCATCAGCTGTGGCAGCAAATCCAGTTCAGGGAAAGGTTCAGACAGGCTCTGCCCCAGGTCTCTCATGCCTCAGTTTCCCCCGAGTACTGACTCCACAAAGAAACTCTGAAAAGAAGTGTACATAGGTGGATTTAAAGAGCACTTGGAGGGCTCCTGATCCTCTGTGCAGAGTCCGAGCTCAGTCCTGGGAAGAGTAGACTTCCCAGCCCTTCTCTGTAAGCCACACAATATATTTTTAGACAGTGACTGTGCTCTGCCCAACTGGACAAACCAGATGCAGAAGTGACTAATTCTGTCAGCAGGAAATGCAGCTGGCAGACAGCGGTGGTGGGAACCTTACAAGATCTTATGGGAAAGCAGAGATCCTCCTGCAGTGGGGGATCATGGAAAGGCTGGGATATGCCACGGAGTACGGCTCTCCAGCATGATGTGTGCAAAGTAGGGGTACCTCTGGGATCCGTATCCCTCATAGAGGCTGGTTTCTGCCTTGTTTGGCAGTCCCACTAAGATGGTGATGTGTCCCAGGCACCAAACCCCTCACTGTTCCTCTCTCCCCCAAAACAGCTGCTCCATCTCTCCCTCAGTGTCTGCATCTATTCACAGGACCCTGACTCACAGAAGGACTGGGCTCCTGGCCATTAGTTTCACCTGTCCCTTATGACCACCAGGTAATTTTTTCATCCAGCACCAGACGTGAGATTCACCTACTTCCTTTGACTCTCCCAACTCCAGACTCTGCTAGTCTGCCACAGGACTGCTCATGGCCAAAGCTGGCCACATGGTAAGAGCAGGTATGCAACCAAATCAAGTCTCACAAAAAGTCACTGTTTGATACTAATGTACACAACCAAGAAAAGGAACCCATAAAATGCCAAGCTGGAGGAGATGTAGGGAGGCTGGAGATGAAGCAGTCGTTGGACTGCATGGTTAGACTCTTGAGGGCAATTACAACTTGCAGATCCCAGCCTGTGTATCCAAGAGGCAATTCCCGCCTCTCCTTTTCCAGCCACACCTGCCTCGGGTGGTGTTCAATAAAAACTAAAACAAATACCACATGAGAAATGAGAGGGATGAAACCTGTCGACTCAGCCACAATCTCAGGACACAGACAGCAAGCCAGGTCAGAGCTCAGGAGACCAAAAAAGTGGGCTTGTGTGGCAAAAAGAGCCAGAAAAATAGTATTTTCAAAAGCTGAGAATTCCTGGATCACATTGAAAGGCAACAGCACCTGTGCAGTGCCGGCATGAGGGGAAACAGCCTGTTTCCCACCAGGAAAAGTAAAACAAATGTAAATAGCATGTGCAACTCACTTCACCCACATAACTCAAGTACAGTTATACCATTTCTTAAATCAACTGCTGCACCATCTCTTGTTGCAAACCCCAACAACTTCTCTGGAAAAATATCTGATAAGAATCATCTGCTCACATCTCTTTACTCTTAAAAAGAAATACATGGAAACAGCACACATGGGAGCGAAGCTTAGGTGAGGCGTATTCGTGCTGTGTTGCCCCACTACGAGCAGCAAAGCACTGATGAAACTCTGCCAGCACATTATTTTTTGTCTTCAGTCCTGTATTAAGGGCAATGAAGCTATAAAATGATGACATCAAAACTAAAAAGGGAATATGGGGCAAGAGCTCAAGGACAGTCCTCCATACTGTATCTTCCATGCACAGAGGGCAGGTGCAACAGTAAAAGATACAGGTCACGCACCTATTTCACACACTTAACTCTCTACAGCATTTGATTGTCTTGTGACCACCCTGAGTCATACAAGAAACCAAATTCCTTTAGGTTTATTACAGAAGAAACTCATGTTAATGTTTGCAGAGATAGCACAGGCTTGGCTTGCTGCCTCATCCAGGCTGATCAGTTCAGCTCCGTCCTGCATCACAGCACCTCAGAAAATGCTACCATGCTTCTTCTGTGTGTGGCAGCAGAGAATTTCACACTTAAGTCTTAGAAACTCTTGGAGAAGCTGGGAATAAAGGTACCCTACAGCCCTGATCTGTGTACCTATGAGCCATGAAATTCCTCCTTACAGCATAGTGATGTCCCAAGAGCAGCAGAGAAACATGCCACAGATGCAAACAGCTTATTTAAATCACTCATACGTCTTTGCTGGTAAAGACAGAATTGTCTGGAAAACAGAACTGCCTCCAGCAGCTTAACCAAAGCAGCTGAGCCCCAGACCTTGAAGTGTCATCCTTGTCACACTTCACTCATTCCTACAGTTCTGAGGTGGATCAGGACCACAAGTCTCCAATGTTTGAAGCCAACAGCAAGGAAAACATGAGCACCTCCAACCAGGAAAGTCTCTGTCTGCCAAACTCATCCCTGTTGGCTGCTTCCTCCCCAGCCCATGGCCTAGATATTTCAGGGCACTATTTCCCAGTCTGTCCCTAGTGGCCTTTGGATGGAAGCCATACATTCTACCCCAGGCAAGGGGAGAACCTTTGCTCTGATACCTTCCCCACAGCCAGGCCCTCAAAACACTCTGGTTGCTCCCTCGAGGGTTTTACAGAGTGATCTTTCATTTGTTGAGCAAAGGTCTGGCCTCAGCCCTTTTTTTATTGTGTCTTCCTTATCCCTGTTTGCTTTTGGCACCAACAGCAGCCAAACTGGCCTCAGCAGCAGCTCACCTGCAGGCCACTATCCAAGGAAACACTATGCACCTTTCCAAGGAAGAGCAGCAGCTTCTCGTCAGCCCAAGAACTACGGCAGCTCCTTTACCAGCACAGGAGGAGACACAACACATTGCAAAACCCCTCATTTACTCCACTCTCATGTTTATAAGGGGCCAAGTCCAACAACAGTCCACTGGGGACAAACTCCTTGGGGTTGTTTCCTGCCAGGAGGGCAGGTACTGTCTTCAGGGAAGCTGTCCTGGATGAGATCAGCCCTCTTGAATGGACACAGGGGAAAACTGATCAAGAACCAGGGAAGGGACTCGCTCGAGCCCTCAGTCCTGCATAAAGACAATTGGAGTACAAAGCTTGCCAGGAGAACAAGCCTGGCGGGGAAGATCATGTCACACAAGTGTCACCTTGACCTGGCAAGGAACAAGGAGCTTAAGCAGAACTGCTTCAGTGAGAGCATCTCCTTCCTGTTCCCAGCCATGGCACACACTGGACAGTGGGACTGGAGGCAAGGGAAAATTTCTTGCTGCAGGCCAGCTTTTCAGTCAGTGCCAAAACCAGCAGCTCTTTTGGTGCCGTTAGATAATAACTACTAAAGCCAGGCCTCTGAGACAGACACCACACAGTCTGCAGGTGGGGTGGGAAATGCTGCTGTCCTGCTTTAACCCAAACCCCTGTGGTTTGGAACAGCTCTGTGGCACAGAACAGGCCCTGGAGGCACAACCCAAACTCAGACATCCCTGCCCGACCGTCAGCCAGGAAGAACTACACAAGAAGCTCACTCAGGTCTCAGAACACACAGATAATGCAGTGGTTAATTACTGAAACCCCACAGCCCTCGGTTAAAATTGGCCCTTATGACCCTTGAACAGGCTTAGTTGGATCTGCTGCTAAACCACCTAGAGCTAGGCTCTGCACACAGCTCACCAGCACGGAGTTTACCTTTACTCAAAACCCCAATGCCCTCAGCTTAAGCCGAAACTAAAACTCCCGGAGCAGCGGCAGCACCGACACCGAGGAGATCCAAAGCCAGCACAGACAGGTGGATATCTCCACTTCCCCAAAGCTCTTTTGGATTTTTTTTCCTGCTCTGCTGAGCTCAGCAATGTTCCCCAAAGAGATTCCCCTGACCTTATCCAAGGGTAAGCTGAATCTCCCCCTTCCTGAGAGATCCAGAGCCGCCTTGAACCCACCAGACTCAAAGGAACCAAAGCGAGCAGAGGACAAGGCAGCTCGGCAAAAGGCTGGCAGGTGTTCTGGGAGTTCCCCGCGCCCAGGTGTGCTCTCACCTGTAGCTGGGTACTGTAGCGCACGCTGGCACCGCTGGCCGGGGGACCGCGCTCCATGGCCGGGCAGCGCCGCGCGGCTCAGGCCGCCATGGCACGCTGGCTCCGGCCCGGGCACGGCGCCCAGCTCCTCCTTCCTGCGCTCCCGGCAGGTGCGGGCAGCCGGAAACGCCCCGCGGCTGCTGTGCCGCTCCTGTGCCCAGTTGCGGCTCCCGCCTCTCCGCAGAAATAAGGGGAAAACCCCGCTGCAAAGAGGGCACTCTGAACACGAACAGATAGTTTATCCCAGGGACAAGCCTCATCCCAACATTATCCCAGGGACAATCACAAACATTTGGTACATTTAGAAGCAAAGTATTCCTTTTTCCCCGCCTGAAACCTGCCCTCACAGCAAGGCTACAGCACTGTAGGAATGAGCTTTCTCTTGGCTAACAGAGACCGGATGCAAAGTGAATAACACAGCAGTGCTGCAGAAACTTGACGTGGACCCAAATGCGGCACTCAGGGGATGTCACACAGCAACAGCCCCTGGGGACTGTGTGGCTTCATAATAGAGAGGGGAAGGAGGGACTGGGGTTCTGAGAACGCTCTTATGCAGGTTTGAAATAATTTCTAACACTGAGAGCTGCATTCAGTCTTACTTCACCATTTACCCCTTTTTGAAAAGATGATTCATACACACACACACTCCAATATTTAGGTTTCTCACATTCAAGAGCATGTCAGGATTAAAATATCTGGATCAAACTTTTTCATGGAAAGGTTCTTCCTTTCTCCGTCTTACATGTGACAGTCCAAATGAATATGTGATACGCGCATCAAAAGTTGAACTGGCCACTGACCCAAACCTTTATACACCAATTGCATTCAGCCCTGAAACTGAATTTTTTAAACACTTGAACAGTTAAAATTTCCCAGAAATCTGGTTCTGGTACAACAAGTGCTGCTGATCACACGCAGGAAATCCCTCGCTGAGTCTCCTTTGTTTTCCCTTGCTCTAAATTGTCCCCTGAGCAAAAGTTTTGCGAGCTTTTTGCAGGTGCTTTTTTGGGGAAAAAATAGAGACGGAGTGAGGTCTCTGATCCTGCTGTGGTGAAAAGCACAACCTAACTTATGTGATCTTGTAGAAACACATAAACCACCGCCTTCCCTGCCTCCTCAGCAGCTGCCAGAATTCCACCCACCGCAGAACACGGCACAGGAGGAAGCATCCCTGGATTTAATGTACTCCCCTTGAAAAGGTGCCATGTTAGTCAGGCTGCTGATGTCAGGACCTCTCGGCGCTCCCGCTGATGCCCAGCCCCAGCCAGCGCTGTTTTTACAGCCACTCCCTTACCTGCTTGGCTACAGTCTGTCTTAACACCCCCGTGAAACAACATACTTTGGGTACAAAGCAGATGCTCCCAGCTGAACCACTGCTCCTGCATTCTACACATTTTTCCTGTTTGGCGCATCCACCGGTCTCCTCCGGGCTGATGCCAGGCAAACACCCGTGCTCGGGGATGTGAGCGATGAGGGCAAAATGTGAAGATCCACAGTCTTCGACACAGAGCTCACTGTTTCCTGCCAATTCGAGCCACTGACATCTTCCAAACTAATTCATGAGCCCTCTTTGAACAAGGGGATGCAGTCACCGTGGGGAAAAACAGCAAGCAATACATGTGCTAAATATAAATATTATACAGCTGGGAGACAGCTGGTTCGAGGCCTCAATACCAGGATTCCCGTTTCTGTGCTTCTGGAGCCATTACACCGAGTCACCGTGGTGCGAACAGGTCCCCTCCTGGACACTGTACAGACCCAAAACATACAATAACAATTCCCAACCCGTCTGCCACGTGCCTTTTTTGGTGAGAGACTTCCATGTCTGACTGAAGCATGCTGAGCGCAGCCGAGGCACGGTGAAAATGCAATAAAGCATAAAATTCAAGGCACTCACCCGCATGCAATGGCAGCAGTCAGCCGCAAAGCCTCTGTTTGTTTCCGCTGGAACCAGTTGGTTTTTTTTAAAAGCTGTCACCTCCTCCTCCTTGCGTTGTCTCAATGTAGCCACAACAGCATCCTGAGAGCAGAGCCGAAGTTTGGGAGGAGGGAGAGTCCTGAAATCTGAGAACCAAGTCCGGCTTGGTCAGAATCTGTGCAAGTTGCACGAGCTAAATCGCCCTGAGCTCGAACCCCAGACAAGGATCAGCTGCAGAAGCAGCAAACTCTGGGCAGGCAGGATCCTTCCGCATCAGCTCCCAGCCTTGGGAATGCCATGCACGTGAAAGAAGGGAAGAACTGCTTACATAAGGAATGAAGGCCGGCTGCCTGCGGGGGAAAAGCTTTCTGGTGGAGGCAGTTGCGAGGAATTCTAGCAAAGGAGCACCATCCATCCACACCAGCGGCGGGCCAGATTCAGTCAGGGACAAAGGCTTTTCCTTCCCGTAGTGCGTCTCAAGGATTGTGCTCTTAGAGCGACTCCCACATTCAAATTTCACCGACAGTGCCCTCCCACCCAGATTCCTGCCAAGCAACCCCGAAACCACCCCATCTCAAACGCTCAATCCGGTCCGGCAAGTTCCAAAGCATTACAAAAGATTGTGAGAGAGATAAAACTCACAGGGTGTCCTGTTACTTTGCATTCCAAACAGTAAATAAAAGGCTGATTCAGTGGGAGGAGAGGTAAACGTCATCCAGCAGCGCTGTGCTTTCCAACTGAACAGGCAGCCCCCCGAGCAAAGGCTGGGTAGCGCTGGGGATGGGCGCAGTCATCTTGGGCTTATCCGGCCTCTCCATCGGCAGTGCAAGGGAATAATTACTGACTGTGGAGAATGGGAGCTGGAAAAGTGTAGTGAGTTGCCCTCAATTGGCCACACGCTGCTTTGGGGTAGAACAGGGAGGTGGCACTCCCCTTCCCAAAGCTGTTCAAGGATTACTGTGTCATTTGGATGGGAACTTCTTTGATCTCAAATGTTTCTCTCACCAGCTCGGGAATGAGAGCCCTGCTCCCAAGACATGATTTTAGCGGAGATCAGAACTTTGCCCTCCTGAGATCATGAAAGCTGGCCAGAATCAAGGGGTCTAATGCCCTGTTCCATCCCAGGGATGACATGGGCATGAGAGCAACCTCCAACACAGCCCAGACAGCTCCTAGACTCTCTTCCAAAATCTAGGGGTGTCATTTGCCGTGCGTCTGCTTCTGGTGCCAGCCACCTGTCAGTCATGGGGCTCCCAAAGGAATACAAAGCACTAGGAAACACTAGAATGTAAGCTTGCTGCCGGGACTATAAAGACAGCCAGGCGGCCTTCTTGAGCCCTTCCATGGTTCGTGAAAGCAGAGAACCTCTTTTGTGAGCTCTGAATCAGCAGCAGCAGGGTTTGTCAGCCAAACTGTAAATGCAAGAGTGGACAGGCCTGAACGCCTGGTTTCTGGCACAGTGTGTTTTGAAACCACTGGGCACGCCCAAAGCTCCAAGTCAGGTAAAGTCTGCCTTCTAACGAGCTGCGAATGTGTAAACTGAGGCCTTAGCTTAAAGCACAGAGATGCAGACAATGCGCTGGAATTGCCCATTTCGTTTTGTTTTATTACAAACAGGTAGAGCTGCCTCAGCTCACCTGCCTTGCCTCCTTATTTTCCACAAGTTCTGACTTTGTGTCCGTGTTTACAACTAAAGACAAAGCATGCAGCTTGGACTTTTCACTAACTCCTCTTGTTTCCTCACTTTGTTGGTGGACAGGACCAGGGATGTTGGGTTTTGCTGTTTCATGGTTCAGCTTCTGCTGTCTTTCAGACGGAACTGCCTGATGTTCCAGCTGTCACAGGGTGCTGGACACTGCACACGCTGTTGATGTGTCCACCTAAGGCAGGAAAATAGGCTCTGAGCTCTCCCCCATATCTCAGTCTGGCAGAGGTGAGAATCAATCCGTGCTCTCCTGGATGGTGCTAGATGCTCCCTGCTGGCTGGATCATGCTTGCAGGCCTGCTTTAGTCCATCTTCCACCCCGAAAGCAGCACATATGGGTACAATATTTGTCTGGCAACTCCCCTCCTCTCACAACAATCTATTCTAGCATTAAGGTGTCTTTTGAGTTTCTGTAATATCCAAACTACATCTCTCTCACTGCATGAAAAATTGGTGAACTGAGCAATTCTCTACAATTCAAGTGTTTGTTGCTGACTCCCAAGAGCTGAAGGCCAGCCCTCGGATTCCTTCCACCAGATGGCAGAGAGATGTTGGGAAACCTGTCTCACCTTGCAACCCATCTCAGCTCCTGAGAGAAGAGATCACTTCCCTTGGAGAACATATGAACTGGGACCACTGTTCCCACCCACTGGTTGTTTTCTGTGATGCTTGACTTAAAGCATAAAAAAAGCAGGAAAAAGGTAAACAGGGATTAATTCCAGTCCTAATGCAAACTGTGCAATTCTTGACAAAATATTAAAATTCAGGTGCATACACACCGTCAGTGGACGTTTCCTTCCCACTAGAAGGACTTCCTTTTCTGTTAAGTGAGCAGAAAACTGCCCTTTAACACACATACATACACACACACACACACACACACCATTTCTTTGACTCACCTCCACAACACAAGTTTAAAAGTAAGAATACAATAAATCCTGTCAACCAGCCTAATTCAGTTTTGTAATTATAATTACAAAGGACTCACCGCTCTGACTGGGACTCTCCTGGTCACAAGTGCCTGAAAACAAACTAAACTTTTCTGTTGCCCTTCAAAGCAATAGGGTGCTAATTTTCTGCCAAGGAAGTACTTAGGGCTTTTTGGGAAATACTCAGCTTTGCACATTAACACCTTCCCTCCTCCCAGCTGTTCTAGCAGAGGTTGAACAACAGCCCAGCTAAGTTCAGGATTTTTGGTAAAGTACGGAGGCTGTATATGACATTGCAATGATGAAAGTGACAGGAGAGGTAAGGAACAGCCTTTGCACCAGCACCGGCACCTTCACAGCCATTTCAGGGGCCATCATAAGTTGGAAGTCATTCTCAGTACAGGATCAGTGACAAAAGCAAAAGCTCAGCTTACCAAATGATTAAACTGGGTAAGTTGGGTTGTCATTAAGGTACTCAGGACATTCCCAGCCATGAAACAGAACCTCCTTACACATACAAAGGGAGTGCAAAGGGATGTCAGCCATTCATAAAGCTGCAATGACTCAAGGGCTTGTGACTGTTTCATACCCATAATTTCACTGTATAACTGAGTATAGAAAAATAATTCTCACCACAGGCTAATTTACAAGCACTTTGCTTAAGGAGTTTAAAAGCTCTCAGTGCAAATTCTTTTTTTTTTTTTTTTTTTTTTTTTTTGAGTAATCAAGTATATTTTCTATATATAGAAGCATATTTTTGTATGCATGTCTTGTAAATACCAAGCAGCCATTGCTTCCCAAGCACAAACTGAAAAATTTTCCATTGTTGCCATAAATTGCTTCAGAATGACAAACAGAAACGTTAAAGCCACTTAACAAGTTCCAAACAATGCCAGCACTTTACAGGTCCCTGTTAACTCTTCAAGCAGTGCCAGCAAGCAGGAAGAACACTGTGACCTCCAGCAGGTTTGCTTTTCTATTTTCCAGGCCCTGCTGGCCTTGCTGTGGGTCAGCACAGCCACTTATTGATGCTCCTCTGGGATTTGGTTGGCAAAACCACCTGGTCCTGGAGCTCTGAAGGACCAGCACGTTTCTGCTTCAAGGATCTTGGGCCTGGCAGGTGACTTATTTTGCTCCAGGTGCAAATTGGAGGACAGTGAAAAAAAAGTAATGTTAGGAGATACGGGTGCAAGGCTCACCAAATAGGTTTGGTAACATTTCCAGACATAAAGAAATTGATTGGTTCTTAAAATACTGACCTCTGATTGAGTTTCAGTTTTCAGGCCCCAGTGCAGGATGCCATGTATGAGATTAATCCAGGCCCGAATGAACTAATCCACACTGAACGAGTCACTTGACATAACCTGCATCATCCCTAAATTAAATCATCAATAGCCCAAATATGCACTACTCATGCAGAATTCCTTTAATAGTCCACAAGACTAAATGGTTCTATGCAGAGGGTGATTCACCCTACAGGAACAGGAGGGAGGTCAAATAAATTGTCCTCTGGAGGGATCAGCAGCTGCAAATGCAGTCTAGGGGTGAGAAATCCAGATTTATCTATCGAGAAATTCAAAGCACAAGAAAGATGATTCCAGCCTACCACCTCTGGGTCTACACACATCTGATCTATCCACATAACTAGGCTCCAATAAATCTCAGATTGAGATGAGTCAGTTGTATTTATGCCCCTTTGGGGCATGAATACAGGGTTAAACCATTTTTCTATCAAAGTCAGTTTCCAGCATGGACCCAATAGCACATATTGTCCCTTCCCCACAGCTCTGGAACAAACTGATGTGTTTAGTATTTAGGCTATGGAGCAAAGTCTAAACTCCAGACTGCTATCCTATAGGAAGAACAGCACCCAGCCAGAAGGGTCCTGAGCTCAGGCACCACATACCCAACTTGTGGAAGGCACAAGAACCGGGTCTGTTGTGAGGTGGCTCAGGTTTGCCATGTGACAAAGAACTAACAAGGTTTTTGCATTTACTAAAAACAATGCCAGTGTTTTCAAAGGCATTAGGAAAATGAAGATCAACTGTTAAAACATGACCAATTAATGATTCTTTTGAAAGGAACACCTGAGGTAACCTCAAGGTGAGTTCACGGGGTTATGACGGCATCCTACTGAGGTATATAAATAGAGACTTCATCCAGTGATTTAAATAAAACAAAGCAGTTGTTACAATAAAGCTTAGAAAGGTTTTAAATGGCCTGTGGCTATTTGTGTAGCATGCTCAGTTTTTTAAGCAGGTTTTAGACAATATTCTTTTGGTGGAAATAAACTCCTAATCCACAGCTTTTAAGAGATAAACAAGGTTCTTTGGTAACTAGTGAGCATCTCACTGTGACAAAAACGCACTGTACTTAATTTTTTAACTAGAAAAGGTAATGGTAGAGATTCATCAGGCTGAATGCCCCTTTAGTATCAAGCAGGACAGGTGGAAAATGGGTAATGTCAGTACAAGTACTTTCTCTAGGCTGCCTTCCCTTGCATGCTGCCCTTGCAGCTCTTACTGCAGGACTCATCCAGAACAGCTTTCGGGTTGCAGAGCAGGAAGATGTGGGAGCATACACCACCTGGAACACAGTCTAGTTTATAGATACCCCCCCCCAGTCTCAGCACACCCCAGAAAACCATTGGAGACCTCCTCTGCCCTTCTGCCTCCTGTGTAGAAGTCAAGTTACTTATTAAAACAAGGTCTCTTGACTCGAAGTAGCTTAGGAGTTATTTTTCAACCAGAGTGGAGCAGTTCATCTCACAGGTGGCAGCTGAATCATAACAGGCTGTACTTTGTTCTTGAAAGCTAGGAGTAAACATGTCCTACTCAAGCCACCACATGGCCATTCAAAATCAGAAGCCCATCCAGTGCATGATGCTCTTTTCTGCAAAAAACAGACTTCAAAATAAAAGAGTAGGAACCTAAGAGAAGCAGCCAGGACGCAGAAGTTGCTCAAAAACAGGATGGTGATCAACAGCAAGACACTTAAAATCAGCAGCAACCACCTGAGACTCACTAAACTTCTGGGGTTAGATGCAGGTTTCTTGTTTTCTTAAGCTTAATACTGCCAAAGCCTCCTGTTGTCCAGCAAGAAATTCATAAGGATAGAAATGAAAGGGTCTTCACAATGTAACCAGCTTTCAGCACTTGACTGTAGGTTAATTATTAATTTATTAATTATGAACAGAACACAGCAGGATTATCTTGATTATGTTTTGAATTTAGAGGCTCTTTCACATAAGCAATAGCAGGAAATTGCTTGTTGCCTCCTTAATTTCTTCTTTTAACTTCACAACTAAAAGGATTTCGGAATGTCCTCACCTCCCTCACAAACCACCACCTTTCTGCTGGCTCCTGGTTAATAAATGTGCAAAACATGTGTAAAACATGACAAAGCAGGACAGAAAACCTTTATCATTCCAAATTGTTCCTGAAGCATATAAACCATAATTCAAACACTTACTTTCAAACGCTGATGTGTCCCACCAACTCAGTATTTATATCCAGCCACTTCTTTTCTTACTGAAATATCTGTTTTCCTTCAAAGCTGCCCTGAAGTGGGTTAGATACAGTACAGAAAGATCCACAATCCCTGCCTGAAGCCTAGCAAAAGAGTAACACACACAGAGCTCCAATCACAGCAGTCCTGAACTGTACAATTTGGTTCTTTAAATGTATTATATTCTATAATATGTACCTTGGAGCAAACCACATCTTTAAAAAAAAAAAGCCTACGAAAAAAGACCAGGTTAAAAAGAACCATCTTACCAAGATGATGGACAGGCTATTAGCCCTTGGCAAGCTGGACAATGACTGTACACAAAACATGCTGAAGAGAACTGAAAGATGGCAGAGATCTGTAAGGCTTTCTATACTTTTATTCTTCTCCTGATCCAACACATCTTCTGATCTCATTCAGCTTCAAGGTCATGTCAGAAAAGTCACAAATTCATCTCCAGTACATGTAAAATTCAAAAATATTTACATAGACAAATAAAACTGCAAAAGTAAAACCAAAACTAATGGCCAGGGTTGTGGGTTACAGTATATCTTCAGAAACCAAGAGACAACAGTTTGGGTGTATTTGAAAACATATTCCAACATTATAAACCAAAGTATAGTTAGTTTCCACTGATAAAAAGGTTTATTTGTTGAGGAAAACTAAAAGAGGATCTTTCTTGTGAACATCCAACTTTTTCCTTTCCACTACAGTCCCATTTGCTACCCCATGACACTTGCTCACACAGTGACTTTCTGTATCTCCTCTCCCTCTCCCCCATGGTCACTCACTCTGTTACAGCAAAAGAACACCTTGACTCCCACCTTGTCTTTTACATGGATGTGAGTTACAATAACTCCTGTGCCCTGAGTCACTAGGTAACAGTAGTGACAGCCAGTAAAAGGAGACATCCTCTCCATGATTTTGAAAAGCCACTGAATAACCCTTCCAAGCAACTTTCCCTGCTTAATGAAGATCCAGGATAACTGCTTTGTCTACAACTGAAAATGCACAGGAACTGTATTTGCCGAAAGTCCTTTGGATGGAAAAAGAACAGGAAGACATTTCTTAAATCATCAATTCCACAGAACCTGGATTTACACATCTAGACTGAAACATCTTATTTTGCAGGTACAGCTTTTTTTTTTTTTTTTTTCTGTGGAATTTCTACCCGGATATTGCAGTGTTAACCATGGAGAAGCAAGGGCAGAACCCAGTCCAATCCCAAGCCATGGCTGGGGTTAGGCAGCCTCAGGTGGTTGGTTGGATGGAGGATGACAACAGGCTCAGGGAAGTTCCTAGGAAGTGATCCATGCTCAAAACAGTGCTCACAGCTGATCCTGTGTCTGCTTTGGAGATGGAGCTGTTGTCACAACCACAGTGGACACTGCTTTAGTAGAGCCAGAGACAGTTCCCTGCTGGAGATGGGAGGCTGGAACTGTTTGAATTCGCACCTGTGTGAAACAGAAAGAAAAAAACTTGTCTCAAGAACAACCTGGTGACATGGTGATTGCACCTGCATTGTGTGCTCTAGTAAAGTACCTGCTTCTGCTGCCAACAAAAACTCAGTTTTCAGAACAACACCAAGCACCAAAACCACTGCCAGAACAGAATCTGTCATAAGATGATCGTTCCATCCACTGCCCACATAAGATGGTGACAGGAGATTTCCAGGTTAGAGAGGAAGGCCTGAAAACTAGTTTGAATAAAAATGTGTATGTCAGCTGCTTTTACACATTTTCAGAAGGACTTGGATCTTCACTTCTACAGACTTGTTACTATCAGCTGTCAATGCAGATTAATTATTTGGAATTTAGGAGCACTATGTTTCCAGACAGAAAAATGGATATGCACAGCAGTTATGTGATTTCTTCAAGGTAAAGTGACCTACAGAAGCCAAAGTACAATGCACTAAGACTGCTGAGTGTATAGAAAATTCCTGACAGGACCTTTGGTTTTACATTCATCATACTGGAAGTGCTTCAAAAACATTTAAAAACTTTATTTGGATGGACAAAAGGTAAAGGTGATGATTGATTCCATGTGCATAATGCAGACACTAAAACCGAACTGTGTGCCTGTTCTTCCACAACCCATGTATCCAGCGTAAATCCTCATGGAGATGTTAAGTCATAAAATAGCAAATGGAATGATCATTCTAGGTGCCCTTACCTGCGTGGCTTGGCCTTGCTGCTGCAGCTGCTGTAGTTGCTGTGCAGTCAGAAAACTCACGGGCTTGTTCCCAGCAATCAGTTTAGTCCCTGCTGGCATTGTAGTCAGGATAATATTTCTGCCTAATCCACTGATGCTAAAGAAAAATAATTGTTGAAACGTTAGTAAACAGCACAGCAGGCTTGACCTTTCCAACTCCAAACCATTCTTCAACTGCTAGCAGTTTATAGTTCTACCACATGTTCTAACCAGTTTAAGTAGTGTGGTTTTTTTCCCTCCCCATAAAACTGGCAAATATATTAGCGACAAGTTTAATGTCAGTATCTGTAAGTGATAGAGAATTAATTTAGCACACAAATCACACCCATTAACTCTGGACCATGCTGGGTTAGCCTGATCAGACCTGAACACTTCTCAAAGCAGAAAACAGCTGAGCACTTGAAATATTAACTAAAGGAGACACTATCAGAATTCATGGAAGAATAAACAAAAAGCCTTCAATATTTGAATGCCAGAGGAATTCTCACTAAGGCAGTTAACTTCTCTTGAACAGAGAGATGGCTTCAGATTACAGATATTTTCCAGTGTGTTAATTCTTGCTCAAACTAACACTGAACAAATTGAACAGCTGGTTTCAAGGCACAGAATGTCTTTTCTTTGGTGTATTTGCTAGAATTTGTGTCTCAAAATAAATAATGAAAAATTACAACCTTATTGCAGACACCATATCCATTCAGTTTCTTGCAGCTGATAGACCTGTTAACAGACTGCAATCCTATTCCAGCCTCCACTTGCTAGCTCCCCAGGAACTCACTGAACACAGACCTTCCTCAGCCAATTTCTAAAGCAGAACTACAAGATGCAAAGCACTCACTTGGCACCGAGATTGCCCTTGATGATGGGGGCAGTGACCACGCTCTTGCCCTTCACTGGCTGGCTGATCACTGACAGAGGCACTGTGATCCGTGCTGGAAGTTTGCCCTGGGGAATGGGGAGAACAGGTGAGGAGCCATGGGCAGCTCAGCAGAGAAACTGCCTGACAACACTGGCTGTTTTGTGGGAGTCCTGTGAGCAGAAACCAGCAGCAGCTTTGCTGATGAAATCTGTGCTCCAATTCAGGGTCCTTAAAATTCACCTCCCTCTCATTCACTACACAGCCACCTGAACCCTGAAAATCCACATCAACTTTGCACCATATCATGGTTTTTATCCTCATGAAACTAAGTTTAGCTACATAATTTAGTTTTTGTAGCCATGACAGTTTACGGTGCCTTCAGATCTGGGCATTAAAATAGCATTAAAGGGGGAAATCAGTAAAAAAGTGAATACAAGTAACAAGCACTTCTAGTTCTGAATGCTCTGTGATGCCATTCCAAGGGAAATTATTGCCAAAGTGAGGGTCAAGACACAGAGCTGCATGAGGCAAGACTTCAGATATGCAAAGTTTATTTCATTCACTTGCAAGCAGAGATAAGGGAAGTATCTGACTTTTTGGGGGCATTTAGCTGCAATTTGAACACCATGAAACACTACAACAATCTCTAGTTGTAGACCCATACCCAGAATACAAGCTGTGACTGCCCTATCCCTGGAAGTGTTCAAGGCCAGGTTTAGAGCAACCTGATCTAGTGGAAGGTGTCTCTGGTGGGACTGAATGAACTTTAATGGCCTTCACAACCTAAATCATTGTATGACTCTGCCGTATTAATTTGAGTCTCTGTGAATGCAAAGAGCAGTTTTCAGTGTATCATCAGTGTATTTTGGCACCCCCCTTCTTTCCCCACCCACAGTGAGAGCTCATCATTACTCACTGCCTGGGATGTAGATACCACTGTGGTGCTGACAGGCACCTGCCGCACAGCCGTGGCTCCTGTGCCGATGGTTATGGGGGTCCCTGCAGCTCCTGAGGCCACAGCAACTGCTTTGGACACTGTGGCACTCACGGTGGGTAAGGAGGTGTGGCCTGTACCAGCAACGTTCACCGCCGAGGATGATGGCACCTGCTTAGCGTGAGTAGCTACAGTGATGGTCTGCCCAGCTTTGGGGGGTATCACCCCCAGCCCCTGCACAATTCTGATTGTGGCGGCTGGCTTGGCCTCCGTGGATGCCACTGTGGTTATGGCTTTGCTCTTCTGATCTGCCACAGTCATGCCCAGGGCAGGCATCAGACGGAAAGCAGAGCTTGTTGGCTCTGCAGTCTTTAAGTCAGGAGTCACTTTAACCACGGTGCCTCCAGCTGGGCTGGAAGAGACAGAAGATGCCGTGCTTGTCTTGGCTGGAGACTCAGCAGTCTGGACAGGGTTGGATGTCACATGCAAAGTTGCAGAGATGCCTTTCCCACCAGCACTGCTTCCTGCAGCAGCTGTGAAGAGGTCCTGAGTCAGTTTGACAGTAGTGACTTGTGACTTGGCCAGGGTGGCCATCATGTCTGGAGTGATGCGCAGCACTGTCTGTCCCTTTGCATCTGTGGTGATGGAGGACGGGGGCAGGCGCAACACGTCCTTCCCTTGGATCCGAAAATTGGTTGCTGTGAGTGGGATGCCACTTCCAGCCTGAGTCTTCATGCCAAGCTGTCCTGTAATAGCCACCTGGGAGAGATCAGAGAAATGGTTCTGTCAAACTAGGACAAGGTCCAAGGCACACTCAAAGCAGAATTTCCCAATAGGATGATGTTTGTTTCCACTAGAATGCAAGTGGACTAAGACTAGCACTCACTACATTACTAAAAATGGTTCTGGTTGTGTATCAGATGGCACCCCCAATCCCATCGGAAATAAGAAATATTTGTGGGGTTGGTTTCTTTTCCAAAAAAAATGAAGGAGAGATCACTAAAGAACCTGTACAAACACATTTCACCTGTATGTGAAAACAGGGCTCACACACACAAAACCAGCACTACGTCAGTCTCCACAGTCTGCCAACTCGCACAGCATTACAGCTCCCAAATGTTCACATCTGCACAACAAACAGGAAACAATCAGGTCGTGGAGCCCAGTTCCTTGTCTCTCTCTCCCTCTCACCTGCTTGATGATGTTCTGGCCAGCCACGTTCTGAATGACAGTGGTGGAGGAGGTGCTGGCAGCAGAACTGCCTGGAGAGCTGGTAACCGGCTTCACAGCAGGGCTGGGCACTGCAGGCAGCCCTGTCACACTGATACCTGCCTGGCTGGCCATGGAGCTTCCTGCTCTCGGCACCTGCACGGGGCTACTTTGAGCTTTTACAGGCAGAGTCATTACAGCCTACAGAAGAGAGGGGGAAGACTATGAGCAGACTACCACAGTAGGAATGGTCTAGTGATTCTTCTTGTATTGTGCCTTAGCTTGTTAGTTTAGAGGAATTCACGAGAATTCCCTTGCAAGGATTCCAACTGCTTGGAATTGTACTGAGGCGGGTGTCAGTCTCTTCTTCCAGGTAGCAAATGGCAGGACAAGAGGAACTGGCCTCAAGTTGCACCAGGGAGGTTAACTTTGATATTAGGAATTTATTTTTTTCCCAGAAAGGGTTGTAAAGCATTGGAACAGACTGTCCAGGGTAGTGGTGGAGTGACCATCCCTGGAAGTGTTCAAAAAAATGTGTGAATGATGCACTGGAGGATATGGTTTAGTAGTGAACATGGTGGTATTGCTAGACTTAATGATCTTGACAATCTTTTCCAAGCTTAACGATTCTGTGATTCTAAGTTCTATGGATTTTTTGTTATGCACAATTTAATCATGCCAGGTAACTAGGTGAAAAACAGCACTGAACAGTATTGCTTAAGTAGAACTGTTTCTGTGCTCTTGCCTGCAGTTAATGCATGCTCCGAATGAGCACCGAATGCCTGTGCATCACACCAAAACACTGCAAGTCAGATCAGATGTCAGAGCTACTCTACCCCTTCCAACTCACCTGAGGGAGCACTTTGGTTTGTGTAGATGTAGCTGGAACACGGACTTGAGGCACTGATGTGGGCTGCTGCTGCTGCTGCTGCTGCTGGGTGACCACTGGGGCTTGCTGGGACACGGTTGGGAGGCTGGCTTGGGCAGTGACCACGCGGACCTGTGGCAGGCCTGAGGAGCTGCTGTGACTCACCACACGCGGGGTGGGCACTGGCCCTGGCTGCACCTGTGAGCTCTGAGCTGGGGACAGCAATGTCCCCAGCTGGGGCATGGTGGGGGAAGACACGAGGAGAACACTATGGAAAAGACAGAGCCAGTAGGTCAGTGAAGATGTAGGAAATTCACACAATCACAGAATCACTGAGGTCGGAAAAGACCTCTGAAATCATCATTGAATCCAACCTGTGACTGATCCCCACCTTGTCACCCAGCCCAGAACACTGAGTGCCATGTCCGCTTGCTCCTTGGACAACTCCAGGGAAGGGGACTCCACCAGCTCCCCGGGTAAACCTCTTTCAATGTCTAATCACACTTTCTGTGAAGAAATTCCTCCTGATGCCCAACCTGAACCTCCCCTGGCACAGCTTGAGACTATGGCCTCTTGTCCTGTTGCTGTTTCCTGGGCGAAGAGTCCAACTCTCATCAGCCTCCAATCTCCTTACAGGGAGTTGTAGAGAGTGATAAGGTCACCCCTGAGCATCCTCTTCTCCAGGCTAAATAAACCCAACTCCCTCTTTACTGAATTATACAAATTACTGAAAAACAGCCAGCAGCATTCCTAAGTGACATAGGGGACAGAAGCAGTACCTCTGACTGGGTTTTGCTGTCTCTGACCCAGCACCAGATACACTCTTGCTGACTGCAGACACCGGTGGAGGTGAGATGGGTGTTGCAGGCAATGCAGGTGCAGTTGGTGTCACAGGAGTCACAGGAGTTGGTGGCATGCTGGAGTCACTGAGGCTCAGCTGACCAGGCTCTGCTGTGCTGGTGGGGAGGGCTTTCACAGCACCCTCCTTACTACTCGACTTCTACAAAGAAACCACATCCAGCATCACAAAATCTGGGGTTGATTGCTGCACCCTACTGTAGGCTGAGCACTTCAACCTGAGCTCTGTATGGTGGTGACTGACACTTTGCTGCTAAATCCTGAAATCAAACATGACTGTCTGCCTTTCCCCAGCCATGGATGAATTGGTGTGCTTGGCTGCTCCTACTCTCAGGGAAAAGTGCACCTCAGGTGTGAAAAACATTCAGAACATGCAGATTTCCACCTTGGTTAATGTGCCAATAGACAAATACTTCAGACATATTTAATATCAGACATGGAAACCCTGACAGCTTCAGCACTGCAAGGGAGAGAACAGATGTGTTCCACACACTCTGTTACAAATTGACCTCAAAACTAGTTCTGAAAGACCATCCCTTTGATAGGGAGCACAAATGAGAGGATAGCAGCAGAAGCTGGATGGAGGAAAAGTTGCCTCACTCCCTCTTCATTTTGTGCACTGACATTCATATACATTATGAACTGCTAACTCAAACATGGTAATTTTCATCACCTGCTATGGATGCAGATTTATGGATTACATTAAGACTAATGTTCTTCTCAATCCCAAAAACAGCTGTGCAACCCTGAGCAAAGAAATCTACCATTTTAGCTGGAGGTTTTGGCTTCTGAAGAGCTTTCTTGGCCTTTGCTGCAGCAGCTTGAGCGTGATGGATCCGTTCTGCAAGGACAAATTAATGGTTATAGCTCCTGAACATCAGCAAACTGATTTAAGGAAGAGGCTAAGTAAGAGCTGCAGAGTCTTCTTCAGACAAGGAATTAAACACACACAGTCATGTAACAGTGCGAAGAAAAACATCTAGTAAATTAGCCAAAAAGGCTGAAAATAAGACACATAAGAACACACATCTGCAGTTTTTGCACGTGGGATGGTATTTTTCAAACAAATGCTTCAAAGTGACACACTGCTCTTCAAGACTGGGTTTAAGTGCTGAAGGGCTGACATGAGCAAACTGACTAGAAAAAAAACCAATAAACTAGACTGACAAATTAGTGTTCATTATCCATCTTTATAAACATTTTTAATTCTTAAGATATGACCAAACTGGGCTTACCAAACTCTTCCTCACTCCTGTCCCGGTGCAGGTAGATCCACAACTTCCGTCCAATATCGTATTTCACACAGGGATCTTTCTCATAATGCAATCGGTCCAGAGCACCACTAACAACAGTGTTAACCTGAAGTTCAGAATTCACAGATTACAAGATATGCCTCATTGGACTAGCCAAAGCTGATGAATAGAAAAGTGATCCTATTTAGTATAAAACCTGAGTAAGCTGTGAGCAATCTCCATCTGAGCGAGAACTGACTGAGAGCAGATGTTGCAGCACAGGATAGCGTTTGCCACCTTGAGTTAAATGGAGCTTCCACCAAAGCTCTGAAAACTGACTCAATCTAAATGTGTGTTCCTCAATCTAAAATGTGAGCAGCTCTATGACAGTGTTTACTCTGTGGCTTTCCTAGATACTTTTTCATCATCCAAAGTTGGTGCAGATTTGCAGCAGCTTGCCACAGTACTACACAGCTCCCTTCTGCTCATCACAGCAGCATAAAAACTATTTGCCCTACTGCCTGGGTCCATGCAGTGTATTTTTATGAGAATCTGAAGGCAGACATGACATCCAACTTACCTGAGCACTTGTGACATCTGGAGCTAGGAACTGGGAATCTTTGAGCAGCTCACAGATTTCAGCTCGAGTTCCCTCTCCATTAGGAAGGCGAGCAGCAGCATCACGAACTGAAACACAAATCTAGAGCTTAAACTTCCAGCTGTAACTGGGCATCAGTACTCAAGTACTCCATATCATGCTCCAGATACATTTTGGGACTGCTCTCACAGTGCCTACTTACTCACTAAAATCTAGCTCCTAAAATCCCTCAAAAATATGAGGAGAGATTATAAAGGATCATTTTAAAGTACATCAACTGTGCCGTTTGTGATAATAGCAGTGAACTTGGGGAACAGCATTCAACCCCAATGTAGATTCCTAAAGTAGTTGTTTGAGGGGCCAGAGGAATGGCTTTCTTCTTTAAAAAATGTTTTTTTGGCTATGACCTTACCAAGGGACAAAATGGTGACATATGCTGGTCTGTCTGAGCGCAGGAGAGAATGTTCCCGGGCTTTGTTTAAGGAGGTTTCCTTGTCAAATACCCCCTTCACAGGACCAACAACTGACTCGAAGCCATGCATCCGGAAGGTGAAAGCTTTGTGGGGCTGGCTGTAACGGTAACGCTCCTGGAGGTGGACACAAGAGCATTGACTTTACCAGGAAACATACAGCAAAGCCTTATGCTATATTACAAGGTAAGTTGTTATCATTCTCTAGAGAAAACCTTTTTAAACTAAAGGCTCAAATACTGCTATATAAACTTATTTTGGATCAAGAAAATCACAAACTACTTCACGCAAAATATGATGCTCCTAAGAAAAGTGTGCAGGCACAACACATTCACAATCAAGCAACTGTACAGACTGGAGAGGTGCCAGAAATACAAGCAATACACCTTCTGTTCCCTTCCCCTTCGTCCTTGTATCTGGCTAAAGAGACATTTCCAAAATTTAACTTATAAATTCTGTTGGGCAAACAGCACATGGAGAGAAGGGAGAAGAATGCCCATCATGTGTTTTCCCTCTAATCCCCACTTGCATCTAGTACAGACAAGATAACTAAGTGGATGGGTGCACTTACAGACACTAATTTTTGCTTGCACACATACATGCCCAAAAAATAAAGAGACAAGTCGTCCTCTGATGGCGGGGGATGGAAAAGGAGACAGTGGGGTTGGCACAACCAACTGACACTATCAATTTCGTTATTTTTATCCAATTACTTTTTACCAAATTAATTTTACCCACTGGAAATACTGATGGTTTTGAAACAAGCAGCTAGGCTACATCATTAGCAAGTTTTATGCAAGGCCAAGACACCAACTTCATGGCAGAAGCAACATACCAATTCTTCACATTAACTACATTTGTGCAGAGTATAAAACTGCCATCCTACATGAATCCTCGTAGTTTAGTGGCCAACTGTTTTAGCAAGTGCCTTTAAAATGAAGATTGTCTTCTTACCTGCTCTTGAAACACCCGTTTCTCCTCTCCAGTGCTAGGCCGGACTACATAGTCAGTCCTTCTGAAACAAAGGAACCTTCAGTTCAGAGCACAACAAGCCCACAACTGTCCCAAAAGATGAATCCCCTCATCCTTCTGCAAATTGTTCTGAACAAATTCTGAATGTATTTATAGTAACAAAAGTAAGCCCTGCAGAGATCTTAAAATATGCTGTGTGCACTACCCAAAGGCAAGCAAGGACTAGAAATCTCATTAGCAGAACCTAAGCTAGATTTCAGCTTTGCTCTAATAATATATGTGAACTTGGACAAAATCAGTCGACTTTTTAAAGTCCAGTTACTGCATTTATAAAACCAAACTATCACATTTTCTCTGGCCCCATGATGTAAAATTGTTTTATTTTAAGATCCAGAGGCACAAGGCCTAAACCTCCCAGCTTCAGCAGCACTACAAAGGTTTTCAAGCAGTGTTACACACTTACACTCTGGGCAGTGGCATGGCATCCAAGCTGTCTTCATTTTCCTATTGAGAAAGAGAGAAATGTCAGTGTTGGATAGAACACAGTTAGTTTTTGTGCCCCTAGAAGGTGATTTTTGTCTGACTCACTTTGAAAAAAGTTTGGTCTTTAGTCTCCAACCAGAGATGAAATAGTGCTGCCAGTTCCTTCTCATGATCTTGGTAACTACCTAGTAAGAAATCATGAAATTGTAAAAATAGAAGTCTTTTAATTCTTAGGAAGCCATCTTTTAATTCCCAGTCCTCTCCTGTTCCCTTCCCTCCTCGATGCATCACCACTCACAGATGTTCAAACTGCAATATTTGAACAACTCCAGGCTTAGGAAATGCTAAATCCCAGTGATTCCCCTGTGCTGGTACAAAGGATGGTGCTTCAACTCCGAGCACAGAAGGCAAGATGCTGTTTGGGACACACCTGTTCACACTTTCCAAAGTAATCCCAATTACTGAATCCACGAGCAGAAACACTTGCCTACATAACCTCTATGAAGAACTCTGAAAGGGATCAGAGGAAAAGCTTCCTGACTCCAAATATCTGTAAATATGATCACTAGAATCACCATAGTTAAGAATGAAAAATTCTGTGTAGTAATTAAAGGAATGAACATAAACACAAAACACCTGTAATTCAATCAGTATGAGTTCATTGATCATCAATTTGGTCTTTGATTCCCACTTTTGAAAATGAGAATAGTATCAGTTTGCTCTACAGAGAAGCTTAATTCCTTTGCAATTTTAATAATCACTAATTACTCTGAAACATCCAAAGTATGCTCAAGAGAAGGGAAAATATGAAGGTGTTCATACAAATTTGAGGGCTGACAAACATGGTTAAGCCAGCAACAGAAAGAAATACAGCCCAGTGTCTTTGTTTATGCTCTGCTGCTGATACTGATGTCATGTGAACACCTCAAATTCAAAACACATATTAACTCAGCTAGAAGAAAAGAAAGTGTCTAACCATGGAATTAACAGCTCTGTTTGTGTTTCTCTCCAGGCTGCAGCAAGATGAAAAGTAAAGTCCTGGAGAAAACAACAAACCTTTACTATAGTACACGTCATAGAAGAACACAAAGTACTCACCAAGCAATTTCCACTGCTGAGTTTTTTCTTTGAATTCAACAAAAGGTGAGAAGCTGGAAGGAGCATCTACAATGACAAATGTGCATGTCAGGGACATTATAAAATTGTCCAACCTCAAAATCCTACATTGGTAATGCAAACTGTCATGTTAAAGACTCACAGTGACAGATGGAGCATTTTAAATCATTATGTAAGTGCATCTCTAAATTTATCCTTGTCCAAAGGGAGGGTGAGCATCTCAGAGTATAAGGGCAACCACAAGGAAAGAACAGAACAGGATAATGAGCCTTCCAACAACAGGCTGTCAGCTGAGAGCCTGTTCCTGCTGTTCACCATGTTCAGACCTGCTATTTAGTGCACTGGGATGAAAAAATTGCCCGTTGAGAACTTTATCTTCAATCTGAAGAAGAAAAAGAAATATAGGCCCCAGGGACTGTTATTGAACAGTGAAAAAACATGGGGCTCATGGGAACAGAACTTGGGATTTACAGTACTCATCAGCATTATGGACAATATGCTGCAAGGCCACCACAATCTACTCTGTCTCTATCTTTAAAACTTCGCACTAAGCAAATCAGAACCACAGGATAATTCAGTTTGCAAGGAATGACTAAACTCAGCTGGTCCAAGCCCAAGGTGGGCCAACCTCATGTTTCACTGGATTGCTCAGGGCATTATCTAGTTCATTCTTTATTATCCCCAAAGACAACTACAACTTCACACTGTGGGGGAAGAGACTAATTCCCTCCTGCTTCAAATACCTCATCTGAAGGTATGATCTGAACTTGGGAATCATGCTGGGTCGTATCTACTATCCACATGCAAAACAAGTCAACCACAATCAAGACATGCCAGCCAAACAGCCTATAACAGAAATGCTGCCAGCAATACAGGGATTTATCGTGGTGATGAATGAAAAGATGAGCTATTATGCAAACCAGCACTGACTACAACAGAGGAACAAGCATCATTAGTATTTTAACATCTCTTCTTACCTCTGCTGTCGCCTGCCAAATACTGCAAGGCAGGTAAAACCAATTCAGACCAATTAGGGGCAAAGGAAAACCAGTTATTTAGTGCACTGGCATGAGAAGATTGCCAATCAAGAACTTTATCTTCAAGCTGAAGAGGAAAAATAATTATTTTATTAATGATTTCATACTTTAAACTATGACTGTCTTCACAGAAAATAAACCAGCTGAATGTATGCAGGGAACAAAAAATGAATTATTATGTAAAAATACTTTTACAAAAATGTATACATATACTACATAAAAGTATATAAATATATACTACAAGAAAGTATATTACTATGTATGTGAAATAATCACCTTTTTCAAGTAAACACTGCACCAAAGAAGGGAAAAACACTTAACCATCTCTGCCCTTAATATATAAAACATACCTAACCACGATCTATAGAACGGATACGGAAAGACTCACAGATTCAAATGACTAAACTCATGAAACATGTTAAAACCAGAATGTGGTAGCACTCCCACAAGATTTAATTTCTTTAATATGTAATCTAAATCTTATTAAAATTTACAGCAAACGAAGTCTGGAGAAAAATCACTATTAAAAAGGTATAAGCTCCTCTTTCTTTGATTTTGCTTCCTGCAAAGATTTCCAGATAAGTGGGTGGTTGCTTACCACAGAGAGAGTAGCAGGTCCTTCCACAAACAGTATCTCCAAAAGAAGGAAAAAGAAGCTGGATGATATTTCATTTATTTCAAGGCATGGTTTCGTATCTTCAAGAGGTCTTCAAATGAAAGAGAACATAAGCAGAGTAAATTCCCTAAGAAATATTCACCTCCATATATGAAGTTGAACACCACGCATTTCACACATCCCAAACTGCACAAAAACACAACCTGCTAAAGTCCCACAAAAATGTGAGCTGAAACATGCTCTTTTTTCCATCCATGCAAGGCATTCAGGACCCTCTGAAGCACTTACTCCTCTTTGACAGACGACAGAGGGAGAGGGGAAAAATTCTGAGACACTGATGTAAGTCCATCTGCATTGCCAAGAGAGTCAGCCAAATCTTCCACCTCAGATTTAATAATTTTCGGCTTCTTTTTTTTCTTATCTTCCTTGTCCTTCACCTTTTTCTTGAGGGTCACAAGGTCAAATAAGGCTTTAGATATGATAGAAGTTAAAAACGAATAATTAGACAGCTTCTCATTATATCTAAATGAGAGTCATAAACTATTTAAGTATGTATCTAGAAATTGTGTGCACTCATTTACACCTCAATCATTCCACCTTCCCAGCTGTTGTCATAAATCTTTACTTTTCCCCTCAACAGAAAACCTTTAGTTTGTAAACCAACATATATGAAATGGAAGAGGCAAAGGATCCACGGACTTGCTAAGGAACCTTTCCTTCCAGCATTCACTCGAGTCATGATGTCCTCAAGGGTCAGGTCTGTCGTGACTAGATCAGGGTGATCCTACACAGGACAATGGGAGAGAAATTAAACTGAGAAAGGACAAAGTGTTAAGACAGCAACAAGGTGAAGATGTACCCAAGTACTAAAATGCACCAAACTCAACCAGGATCAGCTTATTAAACCATTTACTGCAATAAAAGTTGGGAAGTTTTCTAACCCTGACATCCAAAATTTTGTCTCCCCAAAACACATAACTAAAATTATAAAATCCTTCTATCCAGATAAACATGGCCAGGAGCTGCACCTATATGCTGACAATTGAACCCAGGTTACAATAAAGGGCTGATGGGTGGGTGCACACAAAAAATAGCAATCATTTTGTTATCCAGAAGTACCCTAATCTTCATGGCAAAGAAATAAAACCATCAAAGATAAAATCTGGTCCCATCCCCAAGACTTTTTGACATCTTACAGGCTGACGTTTTCGTTTCTCATGGTGCTTCTTCAACATCATCTTTAAATCATTTTCCCCAAGTTCTATCTTGTCTGCAATGAAAATAATTATTTTCAGAGTTTTCCACTATTGTTACTTTCCACACTTCTTAGAATGCCATTTTCTATCCATTTACACTTCCATCAATCTCCAAATTTCAGTAACTAATTTCTCCATATATGAATTTCATTGATTGATTGATTGATTGATTCATTCATTCATTCCAATGTTTCATTCAGTCATCAGATTTCACTGCTGATGCAAGCATGAAAGAGAAAAGAAGCCAGAAACCAGTTTGAAGAGTTTGCAGAATTGATTACAGTCACTTTAGGGGGGATTCTCAAGTATTTTGAACTGGACTATGCTAATGCTTCAACCACTAAAGACAAAATACAACAGAGGAATCAGTAGTATTACA
The DNA here is from genome assembly GCF_001522545.3 of Parus major. NCBI lineage: Eukaryota > Metazoa > Chordata > Aves > Passeriformes > Paridae > Parus > Parus major. The sequence continues at coordinate 6,742,864 of NC_031792.1, read as the reverse complement.
GAAACTATGACTCTTGTGTTCAAATACTGGCCTTGAAAGAAGAAAAAGATTAAACTGGGAAAAGAGCCAACTGTTGTGGATACTGCAAAAATGAAGCATTACAAGATTTCCCATCAAACAACAGATTTTAAAAGTGATTTCTTGCAGGGTCTCAAGGTAATTCTCCCCCCTTTACCCATACTGACCCCTTGTTTGGTTCTCACCTGCAGTTTTCATGTCCAAGGTTGACAATGTGGGGATCACTCTGAGGGGAACTGGTGGACTTGAACAACGTGCTGGAGAACTTGGAGGCCAAGAGATTAAATCTAAAAGAGAGATATAAATTTACTTCTGCAAGACCCATCAACAATCTGTGTAACTATTACCATGTGTTTATTAGATCCCAGCCAGTGGAAGTAGAGCTCAGAATCCAATTTTTTAGCAAAGGCTCTGTCCCCACGTCAAAAATGTGTCTTTTTCCATTCACACCTGGAGTCTTTAGCTCAGCCCAGGGCATTACCTTCTTCATCAGAAGACAAGGTAGTGTCTCCACATTCCTCTTTCACTTCTCTCAGGATCTTCAAGTAGCGCCGGTGTGTCCGTCTGTCTCGTTCTTCTGAGTCGTATGTCGGTGGGAAGTGCTTTCTCCTTAGGGTCATGTCAGGGCCTCCTTTCCTGGCTAATTCCAGCAAGTGCTGAAGGGAGAGATTCATGTGACATGTCAGCTACAGTGCTGTAAGCCAGGACAGATAAGCCCAGCTCAGATACTTCCAGCAAGGTTACCATGCAGTGCCATCAACACCTCAGATCTGTACAAGCATCATTATCTGCCACACACAGGATTTTAAACCAAGCATTTCAGACCATCATTTAAAGGGGAGAAAAAAAAAAACAGGTGAAATTCCTACACCTTCTTCTGCACACATTTTATGTGGACTGTTGAGAAGAACTTAAATCATTGGTGTAAGGGGTGGTTTCTACACAAATACATGACAACGACATAGTATGCTGTCTCTGTTTGAAAAGAAAAAAAAATTACCTCTCACAGCTACAGAGGAAATAACTTCCTATGTATTCCATATTGCTGCCCAATGAAGTTGTGGATGTCCCCTCCCTGGAAGTGTTCAAGGCCAGGAGCAACCTGGTCTAGTGAAAGGTGTCCTTGCCCATGGCAGGGGATTGGAACAAGATGAGCTTTAAGGTTTCTTCCAACCCACACCATTCTGGGATTCTCTATTTCCCACAGCATTGTAGGGCATTTTATAAAGACAGACTTTCTTCTACATCCCTACATGATTAAGTGTAATGAAAGATAAATGAGCAACAAATACATTTCAACTGGCAACAATTTGAGAAATATCCATATGATAAAATATCCATAGAGGAAGACTTTACCAGGGATTAGCTGGCATGAGAATTAAGAGTTTTGGATCTACATTTTTTCTAACTGCATTTAGCAACTCTTCTTGTTTCAGAAATGGTAAACAAACAATGGCAGAACGACTTGTTAACAAAAGAGAAAGTTGTAAAGGGGAAACTGCAGGAAGCGGGGAGAAGGTGGACATGAAAAGAGGACAGTTACACACAAGTGAAAGCTATGAGAGTTACAATCTAAAATCTGTAAATATAGCAATGGGTCTGGAGTTCTCTCTGGGCCACTGGAAAATCCAGAAGCATTACTCATTCACTTAATCAAAGGAAAAGCCTCAGAGAACTGCACCAAGACACTTTTTATAAAAACAAGTTATTCATCCCAGAGCACACTCACATTGCGGGAAGCGAGGATCTGCTTGAGCAGCCTGTAGAAGTACTGCTGCTGGGCACTCAGGTAGCGCTTATACTGAGACTTGTAACAGAGCTGCCGGTACTTCACCACCTCAGGATTGAAGTGCCCATCTGTAACAAAGACAAAACACATACCTGGGTTTTCAGCTGCTAGCTGAGAACTCACCCCAAACCTGCAGGGAAGCTCATGCGGCTGACTGACCCCGGAAGAGTTTCTGGGCGATGTGCAGCGGGTTCCCAAATCGAAAGTTCTCCCCACTGAAGAGTGCTGAGATGAGCTTGTTCTGATGCTCTCGGTTGTTCTCAGGGAAGTGAGGCAGGAATTTTTTTAGGTGCTCTTGCTGCTCATCTGTCAGGACCTCCTGCCACGTTGACAAGCTGACAACCTCAAAGAAGATCTCAGGCTAAAGAAAGCAAGAAACAACAGTAAAGAAAATGCAGCCACGTCTTTCACCATTTTCTAGCCCTTGATGCTTTTTAAGTAACTCCAGCCATGAGACAGTATTTTATGAAACACAGGAAACAACAGAGCATAACAAGGAAAGGTCAAGAAATCGATACTACTAACAACAAGAAAATAAATTCAAAGCTTGTAACAATCTTCTTAAAGGCAATTTAAAAACAGTAAGAACATAACAAAACTGATTTAAAAGATACCATCCTGTAATCAAAGCCATTTTTGACACTTTTTCCAAGGCAGTCAGAAAAACTTCCTCTTTTCAGTTTGCTCTGTAAGCCCCAAAACGAAGTTAAACACATCATTTATATAGAGGTTATGATAAGGTGAGGTGTCTCAGCACTACTCACATCCTCCAGAAGGTCCTCAGGCAGACTGACCCGTGTGGTGCCCAGCATGCAGTCCTCCATGATCCGTGCGCAATTGCCCTCCAGCTCCAGGGGGTCTGTGAGCATGTGATCCAGGGAATCCATCCTCCACCTCTCTTGCTCCTGGACAACAACAGCAAAACCCTCAACAAACAGAAATCCCAATCCCAGATACATCCATCCTGATGTAAGGAGTGATGGATGAGCCACCTTTGATGGGTGGTTGATTAAATGGAAGCTATAGAGTTGGCCTGCAATATCTCTATACATACATAGAAAGGTTATGCATATATACATGTGTGTGTGTGTATATATACATATATATATATATATATATATATACACACATAAGTACACACACACACACGTATATATATATTTATATACATCTATGTAGAAAGTACACATATAGATATATAGAAACATTTACTCTTCAATTACAACACAAGTCATGCCAAGGGAGAAGTGCTTTTCCAGGCAGGTAGACTGGGAAGTACAGCTGACCTATCTCACTTTCCTTCCCACCTGCAGGAATTGTTCTCAACACTGCTAAACACCAGGACAGACTATATATAAATCCTGAAAGCGGTTTAAATGTGCAGAACCGAAGGTCAGGTCTAAGGTGGGGTTTGTCTACGGCTGAAGGTGTGACAGGGCCACGAGCCCCGTCCCCTCCGGCGCGACACAGCCAGGCCTTCTGAGCTGCAAAGAAACACATGAAACACGCGAAATAAAGGAAAGGGCGATAAAAAAACCGCTAAAAAACGGGTGGAACAGCGAAGAAAACAGATTTATTTCATACCCCTCACGCGGCCCGGCCGAAGGCGGAAGGCGGCGGCGCTGCCGCGCCTGCGCGAACGCCCCACCGCACTGCGCGTGCGCACAGCCCCGAGTCGCGACAGGCCGCGATAGCGCATTGCAGGGTGTGGAAGTGCCCCTGAAAATGCGGTAATTGTGAAATGCTGAAGCCGCCTATCAGTCGCAGATTTATAGGGCTTGACTGCAGCCCGGTTCAGTGGATTAGTCATTGAGATGATATGCTAATATAACAGTGAAGTGTTGAAAAGGCTGAAGATTTTAAATTTTAATGCAGCAAATTTTAATACAGCAAATAGAGGTTCTTCCTGGGTCTCCATGCCTTTACCCGCTGCCAACCCCCTCCAAGGACTCACATTAACGGTTTCCAGAATAACAGTAATTTAATAAAATCTTGACAGGTTACGGTTCAGGATTGCAGGTGACAGTACCTGACAGCAAAAATGTGTTCAAAGCAATGAACAGACAATCTCTAATCTGTGACAAAACCTGGCCCACGGTAAATCACAGAATGCAGATCTTACTCAATGAGCAAGAGACAGATTCAGCGCAGAAGTTACGTTGGACTCTTCCCTAACTTCTCCCTGTTTTTAATTTGCTCAAATACTTCTTTACATTAAGGTGGAGCTTGAGTGACTTGAGTCACGCATCTTAGTGAGGGATGGTCGTACCTTGGGAGTGGATATGTCAGAATAGTACCTGACATAACCCTGGGATGGGGACATGAGTCACTCCTAGAGGGATTCTGTCATGGTTTGTTGATCCAATGGCCATCATCCTTATCTCCCTCAGTTTTCAGATGATGTGCAGCTAATCAGCTAGAAAGTACTAGCTGATACTTTTAAATTAATAGTTTTAAATATTTCTTACTTTGCAAGGCCTGTTTGTTTCAATAGAAACACAGGGGCTCCACTCCACTCTCCACTTACTCTCCCTTGGATTGTGTTGTGGGTGGTCAGAAATTCTTTGTTCCATCCAGAGAGTAGCAAATGTATTTTTCCCTGTAACTTCTCTACTGTTATCATCCCATTTATCCACAGCCCACTTCACTCACCCTCCACTGCACTGAACACCTTACCTCAATGAACAGATTGATCATCATGAATCATTAAAAAAAAAAAAAAAAAAGAAGAAAAAAAAAAGAGAAACAGATTTATTCTTTTCAGGTTGGTTTGTTTTTTTGTTTTTTTTTCTTTACACCTGCCAGGTTGCACGAGACTCTGAACACAACAACAGTCACCAAATGTACAATAAACATACACAGTTAAGTAATAGGTGCGGCCCAAGCAGTCCAAGAGGTGCAAGATCAGGTTGCGCAGGCTGTTTTTTTTTCCTCCAAGAAAATACAGAATCTGACCCAAAATGCCTCCAAGGGACAGCATCTCCAAACAAAACACAGACCTTGCAGGCAACTGAGAGGACTCTGGATTTACACTTCTGTGGGACATAACTTAGATCTTTGGATTGCTCTGGTTTAAATACAATAATACATCCTGTACCTTCTGCACTGCAGAAGTGGAGAAAAAAAACCGTGCAAACTTTGCCATCTGTGCAATCACTGTAGTTCCTTATTTTGGAAGGAAAATCTGTGGTACTTCCATTTCCAGGCATGCTTCTTTTGCAGGCAATTCATTCAACTTGGGACACCAGGAGTTACTTCACCTGGAATCAGGCCAATAGCCCAAGTGTGCTGCTGCTGCTGCAGTGCAGAGAAACTTTGATGAGGAATATTTGAGTTCAAAAAGGGTGTTTTAAAATGGTTTTCTGTTTTAAATAGTTTTCAGTTTTAAATAACTGGTACAACTGTCCTCATTCATGAACCATTACATCAAAGGTGAATAGAGCAAAATAGTTTTTAAATCCCACATCTGCAACATCATTAATGGGAACATATTTGATGTTCAGCTATTGTCAAACTTTTAAGAGTCTTAATTACTCCTGCAGAGCAGTATCCCAAGTATTCCCTGTCTCCCATTTCCAAGTCTGCTATTTTCCTGCTACTTGTAGCATTTCTGGCTTGTTATTAAATCAGCAGCAGCCTGAAGAAAGCCAAGACAAAATTCTCCCTACTCTCTTCCCACATGAACAACATTGCAAGGCCAAACACTGTAATTCTAAAGTCCTTGGCAACATGAATTCAGATTACTTACTGGGCACTGTGGTTGCTTGCCCACACTGCCACAGTGGCTGGGCTGCCAAATCCACAGAATTTAAGGTCACTCATTGCACTTGACCAAATGGGAGCTCTGGTCCATGTTAATTCTACCTGGTTCATTAGTGCTGCAGTATGGTGGTACAGCAAGAGAAGAGAAAGCCCAGGAACAAAGTAATCCACATTTTGGCAAGTCACTTCAAAGTGACCTCAGAACAGTTCTGAGCTGGCCAGTATTTGCCAACTGATTTATCTCAATACTATTTCCATGTCACATTATCCACAGCCCACTTAGATACATTAATTACCAAAGCAATACCTGCTACAAGGCTTTGCCCACAAGGAACAACATTTGCTCTTGTGCAGCCTGAGCGTGGAGTTCTCTCTCATGTCAAAGAGCTTTAATTCCATAAAACCTGATATTGCAATATGTAGTGCCTAATAACATGGGTAATCCACACCTGAATCCATGGGAATACCTATGGAAGAGTCCCACATTCACACTCAGTGCAGTACAAGAGAGAACAAATCAAAAAAACAAGACTCTCAAGTTCTTATGTCTCAAGGGCCTTTAAGACACAGCACACTTCTTTGCATTTGTTTTATAAATAAATGTATCCTGTTATGCACAGATGTTCTGGGATGAGTTTTACAGCAATGAATGGAAATTCAGACATACATGGTATATCCCATTAGGAGTCAATGGAGTTCTAGTCATGTTCTTGAAATCACCAGAATGCCTTGAACAACCAACCAAGACAACCTGTGAAGGAGAACCATGTAAGGAAAAACATATTACATGGCCTTAAAAGATAAACCTTCTCTTTCCCTTTCTCCTGGTCCCTAAATGCAACATGAATTCTGTATGTAGACCAGGTCCATAACACCAGGCAACCCTTATAGATAGCTTTCCATGTCCCATAAATAGTGGTCCACTAGTACATTTCTTGTGTGTTTCCTGAGTCCAGGGCTATTTGTTTTCTGGAACTGTCCAAAGGAATTACAGTGCATTGTTAACAAGGTTTTTTGGAAAATAAAAAAAAAAAATCAAAAAAAAATAAAAATCAAAGTAACCAACTCTCCATCCAGTTTTGAAGAGGAGAAATATGTTTACTTTGAGGTGGCCACAGAGATAACGACCTCTTCCCTTCAGAGGAGTGCTGTGTATCCTCGTTTTTTTCCTGGCACAACTATCTTAGATCACAGCAGAAGCTGCTGTGCAAGTTTAGCTGAGCCTTTTTTTTTTTTCTTTGTTTACAGGCAAAAAAGCAATTTTCCTGGCAAACACTGGAGGGAAAAGAAGTAACGGTGGCTCTGTACTACCCCTTAGGTGCTCCTGGCATTTCAATCAGTTTGTTCCAAACAACATGGATTTAAGACTGTGCTTTTCCTGCTTTCTGGAACTGCTGGGTAAAACACGGCAGGGCAGACAGCATGTAAACAGTTTTGGAGGGCTGGAAAAATAATAATTTAATAGACTGCTTCGGCACATCTTCACAGCTTCATTGTTCAATCCAATCCCCATATGGGGACACCAGGAGCCACTGGTTGGCTGCTGCTGCTCCTTTCTGCAGGCATTCTGCTCATATGGCACAGGGACACTCCCTTTCACCTTGGCTGCTAGAAGCCACAAGAAGCAGTTCTGCCATATTCTAGTAATTTACATTATGGTCTCCTGTTTAATGGCTCCTGTTAAAAATATACATATGACAATCTGCCAGGAAGCCTTCAGTTAGGCAAGCTTTTTCCCATAGAGTTGAAATAAAATTGTCTTCTGGACGCGCTTACATAAAGGAAAAATAAGGGTCAGCAGACATGCCAAAAATAAAGTCCAGGGCCAGCAGAGGTTTCATTTTTCTTGTCCTTTTTCTTAAAAGCTGCATTAAAAGCATCCCAGAAGGATTTTGGGGGCATTTCATGGTCACAGTGAACCCTCTTAAAGCATTAACAAGAGCTCCAAGATTTTAGTGGAAGGTGAGCATATACATTAAAACATATAGAGCCCCAGGGTACCCTCACATCTGGGCTTTCAGGGAGGGGACAAGGACCAGCAAATGGTACCATGAGGCTCTTTCACTCATGCTCTGCTGAGAAAGTCCTGGGTTTGGAGATGTGCACTTCGCTCCCGCCACTCCCATTGGTGGTGGTTGTGATGATGTACTGGGTGGTTTGCTGCTGGTTGCTTGTCTGGGATTCCAAGGGATCCGTGTGGGCTGTGGGCTGGGAAATGCCCACCTGAACCTCGCTGGAGAGTGAAGAGTTTTGTTTACCATCCAAATCAGGCTGACCTTCAGATATCACATAGTGAGTCTGCATGGGGAATATAGAAAATAATTAACCATTCAATCTTCTGTAATTTCTCTGTTCTAACTCAAATTGGTTTGAGCAAGGAAATTAGAAAACTAAGCTCTGTTTCATTTAAATGTATTTGAGAGTAACATAATGCCTGTCTTTTGAGTCAAAGGAAATTGGACTTGGATTTTGGCTAATTTACAAATGGTTAAACTCATTACACAATTAGACAATCACTACATATTAAAATAGAAATTTTCAATTCAACTACTCAGAAAGACTTTTCCTGTATTGCACATGTTCTAGCAGAAGTTGCACTCCCAGTGACCAAGATCAACACAGACCAATGACCTGTCTCCTTATGCTTGATTGCTTACAAGGAATAGCAGGAACTCTTCTTATTTTCTAATCTTATAGATAACAGCTACTGAAATGTTTCCAGGAGTTGTTCTGAAATTTGGTTTAATAGATACTGCTTAATCATAAATATTTTTAAGACTAAGCAGTTCCACTAAATAATTTTGTTCTACCAATGTGATTAAGTGAAGATTTTAAACTAAAAGGAGTCATACATAAAAGAGCCAGACAGCATGAGCCTTTGTAAATGGTTACACACAGACTATACTGTGCAGCCTGGACCTCTTTAGTTACCTCCACTCTGTGCCCTAGTCGTGATTCTGGCATTCTTTAAACCTTCAAGCTGAAGAGATTTATGCCTGATAATATTCTGTATGAAAAAAAGGCTATGATGGTTTTCCTTACCTGAGTAACTGCTTTCACTTGCCCTGCATTAACACTGGTGACAGGGGTACCCACAGCAGTCTCTGTGATCACGTACTGCCCTTGTGGGATGGTCATCATCTGAATCTCTGATGCTAAAAAATTGCAAATTGGATAATCAAGACCTCCAGTCAAACTCAAAGACAACCTCCAAAAATCACTTTAAAGTCTGAAACAGTGGGTATTGAATAGAAATTCAGGTGATATAACGCTTTGTAGAACCCTACAGGCCTTAGCAGAATTATGCCAGATAACACCAGCTGGAGATTTGGCAGTTCATGCAGAGAAAACACATCCTGTTCTCACTCTAAGCATCACAGAATTACCATCCAGAATTGCATGGACATTAGAAATCATCTTCATGTCACACTCCTCTTCCACACAATTCTTTCAAGCATGTATCCAAATTTGAACAAGTAGCTATCTAACACATGGATTCTTTCTGTGTGCAAGTTCCTTGGAATAAAGGAGCCCAGTGTGCTTGTCCAAACCATGCACTGGATCAGTAAGGGTGGTAGTGGAAGAGCTGGTAGACCCATTTACATTTGTCTGAAGCTTTATCTTCTTGATATCTATGAATATTAACCACAGAGCTGAATGAATTCTGAAAACACTGACCCATTTGATAGCTGAAGACATAGGGTATGTGTTAGTCAGACACACTTGCCAGACAAGTAGTAGTTAGAGCTACTGCTGACACTTACAGTAGCTCCGAAATGAATTCCAGTTGCTGGGGAGATATGTGTGCTGGACTGAGGAGCCTTGCTGCTGCTGGAGGGCTTGGTTTGGTGTAGATGTAGTTGTCTGCATCTGTGAGGGACTGAGTTCCTGCTGAGGTTGTTGCGAGGAAGGACTCAAAGGCTGACCCCCAACCTGAAGGAAAAAAAGGTGCAAGTGTTCTTAGTGTAGTAAGAATTGTACAGCTCTGTGCTGTCACAACTACAACCTTCTCATTAAGCAAAAACACAGGATGGGTTCCAGAGCATATTAAGCACAAGAACTCTCCTCTCTTTCCTCTAACTTGCTTCAGTCTATGGCCAATAAGCTCAGACCAGGAAACTGAAATAGTGATATTGCTGCTTGCCAAAATGAGTCTGTGGCAGCGACTAGAGGTTAGAGGCTAAATTCTACCCAAGAGCATGAAGAGTTGCACTTCAAATATTTGAGGAATACCAGTTTCCATTTATATCTTTCAACTGACAAACTCCATTTAGCTGCAAATGGGTCTGTTTCCAATCATTTTTCTCTCCTTTGTACATACTGTTGGAGGAAAAAAAAACCCACACCAAAAACCCCACAAAACAAATACCCAAATAAACCCACAAAAAAACACCCCCATATACCCCAAGACACCTGGGCACTGCTTGATGATCTCAATGATTCTCAGTGAGAATCATTTCATGTATGGTCCTTTAAATGGCAAAGAAAACACTATTCCCTGCATTAGCACATGCAATATGCCAGCTGAGCAGCCTGGTAGGGAAAGCATTTTCTGAAGAGAAGAGGGAAATACCTGTGATGATGACTGAGTTGCTGGTGATGGCTCTGTGACCTGGATGTGCTGCACCTGGATGGCATGTTGGGTGTATGTCTGGGGGTCATGGAGCTGCCCAACATCCACTGTGGAGTGCTGGGACTGATGAGGTGAGGTAGCCTGGGGAAAAAATTAAGCAGAGGTCTATATCTCAAATTATTTACAAAAGCAGCCATGTAAACCTCATCTGAGACACAAGGTCTGGAATAATGAAGCAGGAGCCTTAGTGGAGCACACCTGTTGAACCTTGTTGCGTTTCTTTGCACCCTGGGAGATAAAGTACACTTAATAGATAGAACCATCTCTGTGCCATTACATCTCAGTGATGCCAATGGAAATGACTTGCCTAACATCATACAAAGCTGTGTGTCACACTGCACACTCTGGCTGGACTAAACCAAAGGGTTTGAAAGACAGGACTAGTGTTAATCGCTTCTCTGTAAGCATCTTTCTGTACAACGTATACATACTCGAGATCTGCATATCCAGTTCTGTAGTTTGACACAGCTCTGCATCAAGACAAGTGCTCAGAGGTTTTTAAAGATTTTTTTGAGCAACACTTGCTAATGATATCAATTGCAGTAATTGAATTGCAAGTCTTGGATATTTATAAAATTAAGATCTTGCTAATATTACCTCCAGCAATCAGTGTTCATGTTCTTCTATCATTACAACAGCCACAGTCACGATCAACTGGGGCCATTGTTTAGGCCTTTATTAACCAAATTCATAACCTGATTTGTAATGAGGGGCCAGAGAGAACACAGAATTTCAGATTAAAATATAAACATGTGGTAGTTTCAGCTCCTCCAGTGAGTAACAGATTTCCTACAGCTGCCTGAGATATTTTCCTCTGACCAGTTACTCTAGTTACACTCTGGTTTCATTTTTAGGAGGCTGTTGAGCATCAAGAAAATGAATATTCTAATAGATGCTAAGAAGGGAACAAGCAACCACTCTCTGTACTCCCAAATTTTGGCTCTGACTCACTGAGGACAAGGAAGTACAAATCAGTCTTGAACTGCAGAAAATGGGTCACCCACTGACCCACCTTTCCAATTACTGGAAAACATTCCTAGAACAGACTTGAGCAAGGCCGCCCAAATGGGTAAAACTAAGTCAAGACTGTACTGATGTGTCTCCAGCAAGCTGACCAACGCTGGCAGGACTATTTATGCCTGGTACAAGTGCTTATGAAGGGAACCCTGTGCCTTATCAGTTGATTTATCTGTAAAAAGTAGTGGCAGCACTTTTTGTAACTATTCCTTACCACTCTTCTGTGCACTAGAGCCACAAGAACACACAGGCTTGGTAGAGAAGGGGTCAAAAGCACAGCAAGGTTACCCACCTGGGCCACTTGAACAACCTGCAGCTGTATGTGCTGTGGCTGCTGCAAGCCAGTTGTGGATTGAGACACAGGGATGTACTGGATGCGCTGGTAATCTCCTTGGGGAGTCCGGTAATCTGTAGTGAGGGTCTGGGATATCTCCGTCATTGCTTGGGTCAGTAAATCTGTTGTCTGAGCAGGGAGAGAGAGATACAGATCATCATCATATTAATGTACTTCTTCAGGGCTGTAGTTCTTTTATCTACACTTATGGTGGATCTGGTCATTTATTTACAAGAGCTTAATGTGTACAGAGGTTGGGGTCATAAATAGTCACCAGGGATCATCAACTAGAATTGCTCTCTTCTGTCTAAATCCTAGTCAGGACCATTAACAGCTAACAACATATCATAGTAAAAATAATTATTTTCATCTCATGGCATACCAGTATTCCGTTAAACAACAAAAGAAGTGGTTCATGAACATACTCCACCTTTCTTCATCCCCTGTCTGAGTGACAACCGTATTTCTAATGTGTAAAGACATTTACTACATAACTTAATTGCGTTTAATGAAGCCAACAGCATCCTGATTGAACCTCTCCATTTTCAAGCACAACATTCTTTTATCCAGTTAGTCTTTAGACAGGAAGTTTTAAACTGTGAACAATAGGACTTTTAAAACTACATAGTATCCCTCAACACTGAAGGACACATTTTCTAGTCTTAGCTTTCACTACTGTGGCAGCTGATATATTAACTTAACAGTAGAGAGGTCAGCCACTGGAGATTCATCTTGCTCAGTGCTGTGCTGTTCAAAGGATTACAAAAAGATCTGACTCCCTGAACACAGTTTGATCCAGTCCCCAGTCACTGCTAAACTTGTCCTCTTGATGTCAGGAACTGCATCTCACTTCAGGAGAAAATTCCCAGTGAACATCCATGAGATGTGTACCCCTTAGTTCATTATGTGGAGTCAGTAGGTCTGAATGAAAGAAAGAAATGGATTTGAGGATAAAAGACAAATCCTTAAAGCTCCAGAAAGAAATGAACAGCTCCTGACAGTGCAAAACTGTACCAGACAGGCTCAAAACCAGAAGTGATCTCAAATAATGTCTTAATACAAGTTTAAAAGTGATGTCTGCCAAAAAAAAAAACCAGGGTTACTAATACCAGAAGGCTCCTGTTCTGTGTGTTTCCTTGCACTGCCCTTGTGTGCCTCCAGCCCTTACCACAACAGTTTCTCCGGTCGTGCTGTCGGTGGTGAGAACAGCCGGTGTGGAACTGATGACGGCTGTTGCCAGTGGTGCATGGATTGTGTTTGGCAGCTGAGCAAACTCCGGGTGCTTCTTGCGGATGTGCTGCACCATCTTTGTCTGCAGAGAGAAGCAAAGGAGCGTTGAAAAAATAGTCAGTAACTCTGCTCAGGGCCATGTGAAATCCAAGAGCCTGACAAAACATGGCTTTTAGGTTTCCCTCAGTAAAGCAGCATCAAGATCCACATTATGAGCTCCTCTGGTCAACAAAGTTGAAAACAAGGTTCACAAACCTGCCACTGATTAGAGGCGACACTGAAGTATTGTCCTCAACAGTTTTTTACCCCAACACAGCCAAGTGTTTTATGACATTTTCCAAAGGTCATCTTTGCTTCCCTGCTCATCTCCCCTGTACCTATCAGAGAGCAGTTTCCAAGTCCTTCCATTCACGATTGTGCTCTGGTAACTTTTCAGCAGAAATCTGGTCTATTCATGGAACAGAAACTATTAATGGAATCTTTTGGCCCTAAAACAACCAGACTATGCCTGCACTTCAGAACACAGCATGAAACCAGCACTCTGACTGAGAAGAAGAGAGCTCTTCTTGTGGACATACAGGTGACATAGACCATGGCAAAAGACCATCCCCAGGGAGAGGCTGTCTGAGGCCAGAACCCCCCATACCTTACTGCTGTATTGCTTGGAGCAGTGAGGGCAGCACACTGGAGGGGTGGCAATGGTGCCTGTCAGCTGGGTGTGGGTGCTTAGCATGGGATCTGGCTCTCCTGGGCCTGCAGGACGCAGTTTCCGGATGCTTGGAGGTAGCTCAGCACCAGGATGGTTTTTCAGGATGTGTGCTTTGCGTTTGCTGGCACTCTTGTACACCTGCAGGGCAAAGATTTGGAATTCAAATGGTGCAATCCTGGTGTCTGCACAGAAAACAGCTACCAGTTATCTTGATCTAGAAGGTCTGCATGTTGCTTTAGAGAATACATTTAGTTAAATCCCCAAACAATTACAACAAAAGGCATGAACATACACCTTCCAGTGTTTCATCAATTTCAACAACCTGTAAAAGCAACTGACTCCTTTGTGTGTAGCACAGAGAAGCCTTTTGAGAACATACTGTATGCCACAGCCAAACACCAAAGCAGGACAAGGAGCAATATTTTTGCCATATTTGAAGATCAAATGCCCTATGTTAATTTGTTATGAGGGTTGCTGTCTCTACTTGACACAAAGCATCAAATTGTTTCAGTTCAGTGATCAACATACCTTTCAGTTCTTTTTAGGCACATAACAAACAACTACTATCTAATAATTAAAACTATTTTTTCTCCTCTCAATCAAAAGGAAAGAGGCATCACAGAAAGACATACTGAGGATAAGGACAGTTAAAATACACTCCCTGGTGTATATATCCCCCGTAAAAAGGCCCCCAGGCATAAAAGGCAAAGGAGAATAAGAGCAAGAACCCAAAGGTACTCCAGGAACACCTTCAGGCTCCACTGACCACTGGCAATTACTGGCACATGACCTAGTAAGTAGTTTACAATAAAAGGTGTTAAACACTAACTTTTGGAAGTGATACAGAAGCCAAAAGTACTTACTGCCCAGGAATTATACACAGACAGGATACTTAGTCCTAGGCTAACACAAGACTAAGGGTCAGTGACTGTCTGCTGGATAACAGTATTCAAGTTTTCCAATGCCAAACACAGCAGAAAGGGGAAAACTGCAGCTTTCAATTAGCATTCCACTGCAATGGCCCAAGTGCATTTTGTCGTCTTTTTTTTTGGACAGTACTGCAGGAATGTTGCTGGCAAGCACCTCAGGAGAGCTACAAACCCTGCCAGAGATTTCTATGCAGAAACAAATTTGTTGCATCCAGGACTAGGACTGAGCTATCCTCTGAGGGGTGACCTCCCACACACCTTGTCGCAGTATTGACAGAAGTAATCCCTGTTGGGTTTTATGATGGGCAACGTGAGCTCTGGCACCTCTTCTATTTTCATGTCTGGATGTCTCTTTGATAAATGATTCACCTTAAGAGAAACAGAGAACAAGAACATATTACAGCTGGAAGCCAAATGATTGGTGCTTCTTCCAGACATGGGTAACAGCCAAACCAAAACTGAACAATACAAGGCAGCAGCACTGGAAGCATTTGATGCTGCAAGGGTTACTGTGCACTCATATTTAAGTGCTGAAGGTAAATGTGGTCTTGCTAGGTCCCATTTACAGTTTCTCTAACCAAAATTAGATAGGAAGGGGTGAAATAGTTTGCCAGAACTGTCTTGTAGCTGATATCTGAGAGTGAGATAGTGTAAAGGACCTCTGCCCAGATCAGAACCCCTATGAAACCTTTGCAAACAATCTCTTGCTGCAGAACAGCCTTTACCCAGAGGCAGTGACAAGACATGGCCAGAAGAGGCCCTCAAGAAGGGGGAGAAAGAAAAAAAACGAAAGACAGGAAAACTGAGACAGTAAGGCTGAACGAGACAGTATTTTCATCTCATGTCCTGTTAAATACAGTACACATCAGTCTGCATTATTAGTGTTGAAATATGGTACTGACAACCATATGTACAGCACAGGCAGAAAAATATGCAAATTTGCTGAAGAGGTAAAACACACAGGTTTAAAAAAAAGATGTATCACCTCAACTCAGCTACAAAATTTGCCAAAATTTGTTTCACAGCATCCTGGCTGGATAAGACCAGATTGGACAGGGCTTGGAGCAACCTGGTCTAAAGGAAAGTGTCCCTGCCCATGGCAGGTAGGTGGAATAAGAAGAACTTTAAGGTCCCTTCCAGCCCAAGCCCTTATGTGTTCCCTTGTGTTCCAACACGGGAATTCCATCTTTATTCCTTATCTATTCATCAGAATTGAGTACAGAGGCTGTAACAGCACCCAGGCACTCACCAACATGCCCCTGCGGCGGAAGCCCATCATGCAGAGGCGGCACTTGAACATGAAGCTCTCATAGTCAGTGGACGCAATCCGAGGCTTGAAGGTTTTAGAGCGGCTGATCCGATCAGCCTTCTTGGCCTCTCTCTCTGGGTTGTGCATCCTCTGCATGTGCTCTCGCAGCTTGTCCTTCCTCTGGGAAGGAGAAATTGGGGAGAAAAATGTTAGCAACGTCACAGAAACTGCCATACTGTCTGTTACGCTTAAGAGACACAGTTTGAGTTGTTCAGGGATCTCTATCCAGAGAGAAATTTTCCTCTCAGAAAAATGTGTTCATTCACCCAGAAATATCCACTCCCTCAGTGTCCCATGACAAACTTAGTGAGAGGGATGAGGCTGCTGCCACTGCAGTTTACCTGGCTCACAATCTGCTCCATCTATTCCAGCAGGATTTGGAAAGGCACCTGGAGGCCATGTGCTGACAAGATAGATGCCATGGACACAGGAATCTTGTCCAACAACATTATTAATCCACTGGCATCAGCAAGAAGTTTTTTAACTGAACTGATACAAGCAATGTAACCTGAACACCTGGCAATGGAGATGTATGATGTCCCAGTTCTTAATAAGCAGACAGAAAGTTACTTTGCTATTAAATTATTAGGAATATTTGAAATAAGGTGCTGAGGTGACCTTGCTCCTTGTCCTTCAGAAATGGATGTCATAGCTCACACAGGACACCAAGCAATGCATGCAACTCAAAGGCAAGTCTAATGTGTTTACAATTGTTATTTTCTTTCACCTTTGAGAACATGAGCTTATCTCCTTGAAAGAGGGTATGGAATAGTGGTTTTTGTACTAGTAATGATCCAGCCAAGAGCCACCTCACCTTGAACTGCTTGCCACAAGTGGAGCACAGGAAGTCTTTACGGTCTGAGTGCCGCAGCATGTGGAGTCGCAGCTTGTCAGGGCGGCAGAAAGCCTTATCACACTCTGTACACTGGTAAATCTTCTCAGAATGGAAACTGCGCACATGTTTCTTGACCTAAAATGGCAGATCACAGAAAAATGCAGTTTATTCAAGAGGGAAGCGAGTGGTAACACAGTCTAGGAAACTCTTTGCAATATGAAATTAAAGGAAAATGTTTTGAAAGTGTTGCATATGCTTTAGTTTAAAAAGTATTTGATCAGAACAGTTGATACCTCAGCAATAGTTTCTATAAAGCCATAACATCTTTATTACTCATCTGGATGGGTGATTTGATTTCCTCAAGAATGATTCTTGAAGGCATCAGCTATTGAATAGTTTCACTTAATGAGCAGAGAAAGTCCACAATGTACCATTTGCACAGAATTGCCCTCAAGTTAACACATTCACCTGAGGTTCATTATTTTCCTTTCATTTTTAAGAAACCAAAACACAGGGACTAATTCCTTTCAATCAGACACAATGAGCTGGCAATTACAACTGGCAAAGAAAAAAAACTTAGAAAAACATTTGCTTTTCACATTTTAGCATTTGCACACTATTCCTGAACGGCAATTACTTCTCCATAATATGGGACTATCCTTCACCTCTTCAAACATTTAGAGGGGTTTTTTTCCTCCCCCCAATAAAGGGACTAATGAGGTTTGACATTTGAAATGCAAGCACTACTCAAGAAATGGGTCTCTAATTAAGTCCTTACCATCTCCTAATACTGATCATACATGGAACAACTTGGCATCTCTACCTGTTCCACATAGAAGTATTTCAGTAGGCAGCAGTGACTAGTCTAAATTATTCACAAAGTGAGAAGAGAAAAAAAAAAATCATTGTTAAATGTCACAAATACAACTGAATAGTTGGAAGACAGCCATGGAACTTTCAATCGTTTGCATGGGAAAGTTTACAGGGAATTAAGTTGCAGTCCAGCATTTCTGAATCATCAGCATTCTTCTTTGTTGAACATTTACAGAAGATAAAGGACTTGCCAGGATGGAATTATATTAGTAAATCACTTTCCCCCATTCTTTCCTCTTTAGCCTAGTGAATAGTCTATCTGTTCCTATTACTGATCTAAACTGTGTTTCTATGTTTCAATTTCAGTCAGGCAGCTCAGTAAGACACATCAATTCCTTTGTTCCTAGGAAGTATAATGAATATGTGCATGGTCCATCTCAGTTGTTTCTTACTGGGCATGGAAATAGAATCTTTAAATTCTACTAATGACCTTGTCCAAGTGCTCAGCATAGTGCAGAGTAGCTGCATTACTCACTGCTCCAGTGCAGGGAAGGAGAATAAAGTGCCCAGCTGAAGCCCAGAGGGGAAGTCAGGAAGCAGAGTGTCCTGATCTGTTCTGGCATTTCTTCAAACTGTTCAAATGAATTATCTTGACAGAAAACAGGCAAGGGATTAAAGATGTAAACCCACTTGGTTTTTTGTTCAGTTTTAATGACAAAGGGCAAGGTGTGCTCAAGTACAATCTGAATAAGCAAAAGACAATTCCTTTTCGTCTTTTTTCCACAGAGACATAATAGACAGGACCTCTGCTTCAGGCATTTTTTGGCAATAAGGCACCCACCCCTTCTGCAGCACAGTGCCTTCTAATGCCAGACTGAAGCATCACATCTGATGATTTAGTGGACAGAGCATTTCAGTGTCATAAGACAATGTCTAGCAGTGCTTGGTCATTTTTCCTTTTCAATTTCTGACTGAGGTGGACCCCTGCACATTGTGAGAATGAACTGCTGTGCAGTTACACGGGGAGTGCACTGAGAAACCCACAGCCTTGTGAGAGACCCCCAAAGCAGTGCTTCAAATCAGTACAGCACCTCACCTGGATAAAATCTGGGAAGCGTTTCTTGCAGGTGGGGCAGGTGAAATAGCCATCATTGACATGGATGGCCACGTGATCCTTAAGCAGATCCAAGCGGTCAAAGGACTCAGGGCAGAAAATGCAGGAGTATGTTTTCTGGTCCATATGGAACTTCATGTGGCTCTCAAGGGCACCACTGTTGATGAAGCCCTTGTTGCAGATGTCACAGGTCAAAGGGCAGTTCCCTTCCCGCCCATGGAACCGCAGGTGCTGGTCCAGCTTGTCCTTCTCCCGGAAGGCCTTCCCACACTGCAGGCATTTGAACGGGCGGAAGGATTTCCGGATGAACAGGTGCTGCAGAGCTGCATTCTGAAAGAAGAATCCAAGAGACCATTAGCTTTCATTACCATGCATAGATTCCACGTCCATATACATTGAGGATTAAATATACCCGATGATCAGTGAACCAAAACTTCAAGAAATTATTTTCCATCATATGCTGCCTCTAATTTACAGCAGGGGAGGCTGTGACAGGCAGAAGCAGGGGACATACCTGCAGCTACACACTGAGTTAGTGGAACACAGGGCAGGAGTTTTCTCTCTATCCCCGATTTCTTCTGATTTAGCTGACTTGTCTTTAAGTATGCCATTTTTCTGTAAAATAAAACTAAGCCCTGTCTGAAGCACAGACCTGGGCCTGAGAAAAACTGCAATTCCAGCTGATTATTTGGCATCACATCATAAGTTCAGCCACCACACAAAGGAATGGTGAGCCAGCACCCTGTATTTCCCTCAGGAGCAGGGTTTATGAAATTCCACAGCCCTTTACTAGATAACCTTCAAAAATCACCACAGAGATGTGCAGCAGTGATTTAGTATTGCCTGGAGGATTTCTAGTGGAACATAAACTAAAAAAATGCTGGGTCTGAACTTTTTTACTATTGCCTAAAAGAAGAAGAGAGTTTCAAAACTTGATGCCAAAGGCAGAATGGCAGCTTTATGAGCAACAGGTAAGAACTTGTGGGCAGTTCCCCACTCCTACTGTGCACAATGTCTCTTTGCAGCCCCTATTTTGTTTTGGTGTGTGTTTGTCTTCACTCTGCCTTTTCTGTAACATTTTGTGAGTGTTCTCACTTAGTTTTCTCCCCTTACCCTTCAGATAAATGTTATAGAGCCATTCCAGTCCTGACCCAGCACTCTCTGCTGGAGGAACAGATGCTGCTGGATGCACTGTCTTTAGGAAAAGGGAAGGGGATCCTGCACCTGCATTTCAATATTGGATGAGAACTTTCATGTTGGATACTTGCAAAGCTGGAATTGAGTCCTGTGAAATCCCACAGTACACTGTCACCCATACTGCACTCAAAATACATATCAATGCTCTACTCCTCTTCAAGAATACTTCTATAAACCATTATTTATTTATGTCTTAACTTTTCACGTTGCACACAGAATCTACATCACGATAGTTAGAGAAGTAATGTGGAAGAGCATAAGTTTAGGTTACATATTAGAAGGAAATTCTCAGCTGTGAGGGTGGTAAGGCCTTGTCACAGGTTGCCCAAAGAAGCTGTGGCTGCCCCTTTCCTGGCGGCATTCAAGGCCAGATTGGATGGGGCTTGGAGCAACCTGAGACAGCAGAAGGTGTCCCTGCCCATTGCAGTGGGGTGGAACTGCATGAGTTTTAAGGTCTTTCCCAACCCAAACCACTTGGATTCCACTAGAATATT
Organism: Parus major; assembly: GCF_001522545.3. Classification (NCBI taxonomy): domain Eukaryota; kingdom Metazoa; phylum Chordata; class Aves; order Passeriformes; family Paridae; genus Parus; species Parus major. The sequence continues at coordinate 6,722,681 of NC_031792.1, read as the reverse complement.
GCTGACACTTCTGCTCACATGTGTTCCATATGACCCACTGCTCCATGAGACACATTCAATACTTCTGCAAACAAATTTCTCTGGTTTCCCGTCTCCTTTGCTTATGGGAATGTGGCAGCTGACACAAATGATATTTGCTGTGTCTCTTAAGTGCGTGCCAACAGCTGACACTGATTAAGTAAAGTTAGGAGCTCTTCTGCTGGAATGAGGGAAGAGCTTGGGAATACTGTGAAATGCTGTGCGCTAAGAATTAAATTTGTGGACCTGAAAGATCCTTTTCACCATCTGAACTGCAGAGGGAAACATAGACTTTCATTCCAGGAAAGAACAGGAGAGCAAATGTTTTGTTACCAAAAAAAATATTAACACTTTAATACAGGAGCTCCAGATAGGGCTTCCCAGGAGCTGTCATCATCACCATTCTCCATTTTACAAGTGGAGACAATGGGAAACACAGGGAACTGCTGTAAGTCACACTGGGAAATGGAAAGATGGCTATGTGCTGTGCAAAAACTGATGTGCTGCTTGGAGGATTCCAAAGGATATAATTTCCCCGTTAACCACAGGGAGATGCTAATAAAACATAGGTGAAAAGATGTATTTCAATATTCCTGAACTCCACTATGAATTTGAGTTTTGATCACTGGTACCTTAGCAGGGAGCTGACTGCTAATACAGCAGGCCAGACTCAACATAGCCCTGTTGTTATCTCAAGGGCTACAGAAGGTGAAATGTTTTACTGCTCTATCAACTATAAAAACAGAACTAAGTGTTGTTTCATTAGCCTGTAGTATTGATCCAGCACAAACAATTGAGCAAACAAATCCTCCAAAACTTTAAGACTGATATGGCACTTCATACAAGCAATTTACTCCTATAAAATCCACCTTAAATCTACAAAGAACTGGTATGAAAAGAACTAGAAGAATGCAAATCATTATTCAGGTGACACTTAGTTCTGGTGACCTAAGAATGTTACATTGGTGACCTAAAGAATGAATGTAACAATTTATGGTGCAGGGCCAATCAGGAAACTAAACAGGAGTTGGACAAAACAACATGGAAGACAGCGTTGATACTTACCATTGGATTGGATTCAGCAAAAACCCAATGAAACAAGAACTCAAATCTACCTGCAGCTTCAGCTGAGCAGGCAGCATTGAGAGAGAGAAAAATACTTATATTATGCAATGGACTTGAGAAAACATAAGCCTTGACTTCTCCAGGTCACTACAACGGCTCTTTGAATTAGAGTTTACAGCTTTGAGGGTTTTTTTGCCTCAGGAAACACTAAACAGATCTTCACGGTTTACTCTATAGTTAGTAACTATATAGCTCAAGGGGAGTTAAAGGGCAAGGATAAAAACCACAGATAATCTTGAAGGTGTTTTGTGACCTTTCCTGTTTTCTAGGGCTGATTAACAAGGATGCAATGTGCACTGCAGTACCATCATGAGAAGTGAAGGCTTTCAGCAGACGGGAATAATTAGGGCAGGATAACAACAGGGCAGGGATAAGGAAGAGTAAAAAAGTTAAGAAGGGACTTTTTCTAACCTCATTTTACTGACTATGCTCCTTGTTATACAATCAGTTGCATTTCTTTCACCATGAAGGAAGTGACTGTGCTTTCCAAATCATATTCCTATCCCTCTGTTTCTGGTATTAGCACACAGACACCCTACATACTGCCCAGAACTGAACTAAAAACAAATATTCATTGTGGCTGTGGACCACAATGTTCGTCTAATTTTCTACAAGAGTTGAAGGGTGTACCTCTTTCCAATACTAGGGACACAGCTGCCATAGTTAAGATCTACCTCCAAGAAAACCCCACAGGCTGTAGAACAGAGGCTGAAAAATGAACTGTTTCTATCAGGACTTGAACCCTGAGATAGGACAGATCAGTGCTTCCAGCTTGCATGAAAACAGTCTCAGAGCACTACTGTCTTAAGCCTTAGAAAAGCTGAAGCAATTCACAAAGAATGACTGGTTTTGAAAACTAAGTCCTATCTAAGAAACAAGGAAGAATTAGAGCTACACAGGTTTCAGAATCATAACCAGGAGTCAGGACTTTCTACCTATTATTTGGAAGCGAATAACGTACTACATATCTGAAAACCAAATGTTTGCTTGCTTTTATTACGAAGTACATGTTACTGTAGGCAGGTACTGTGGATAGCTGAGTTGAGTGAGTGTTCAGAAGGTGGCTTTTCAGTGCTTAAAAAATTATGTTTGCTGGTTTAGTCTTATCTCAAGTGCTCATTGCTCACAGTCTGATGCAATATGGAAAGGTCTGTGCAACTATCCATCTGCCATTCTGCCCAGTGCTCCAGACTTGAAACATTTCCAGGACTCTGCTGAACATGAGGTACAGGGAAAGTTTGAAAGACTTGAGATACAAACATGTCACTGAACCACCACTGCACTCCTCTGAGCTGTCATCAATTTGTGATGACTTTACAGAGAAAAGATGCTAAGTCACAAGACAAAGAAGTAACTTCAGAATTTCTTTTTCTTCCTACATTCATTATTTCAAAGGATTCAAGTTCACATCTTGGATTCAAAAGTTCAGGGAAATGGCCAACATTTTCTTTTCTTACTGAGGACACTGTAGCACACTGTAAGCTATACATCCCTATGCCCTGTCAAAACTTCAGCATCTCTGTACTCTACTAAACACCCTTCAATACCATTCAGTAAAAAATCCTCCAAGCTTTTAACATGTGAAAATGAAATCACTGGTAGAAACTTGTAATTCAGAGACTGCAAGCATTTTGTACAGTTAAAATGTGTGCAGTCTTATTGTACCCAAGCCAAACTCTTCCTTCAAGACATGCCACAGTATTTCTGGGTAGCAGCAGCATTGGTCTTGCATATACACTGCTGTAAACTGCAAGCAAAATTTGCTCAACATGTTCCTATACAGAATAGTTACACAACTCTTTCCTAATCCCTCCTCATCCTCTAAAAATGAAACCTTACCCCCACCACAGCTGCTCCTTTCCTTAATCCAAAGTTAACACATGGAAGAAAAAGATTTTAAGCTAAATAAACTGCTCTCCCAGTTACAAAGCTTCAAGGATTATTTGCTTGAATCATTTCTCTCCCACACATAGTAGAGAAAAACAGCTCAGCCAGTTGACACAGAGCTCAGGCTCATACTGTTTGTTCGTAACACAGGTTTTGCTCTCAAAGGCAGGGTTTTCTACCCCCAAAAAGGACTTTGTCACTAAGTATCATCATAATAATTACTGAAGCGGATCCAAACTGAGGTTGTGGTTCCTCTTTCGCAATTATTTGAGTTCTGAGAGACACAGATGGTGCTGTGAGCAAGCCTCTAGTCTGTGCCGCAGCACTGCAATTCTGCCAGCTCTTTGAAGCACTCCTGCTTACCAGCTTGAATGGACTGCTTTCCCAAGTCAGAATTACTGTGATGGAATTCAATCAGCTCCAGGTCCTGACCAGTTCCCACAAGCATCTATGAGATACTAGTCCTTTACGTGAGTTTTGTCTTCCTCTCAGTGCAAAGAAAACTGCTAGGAATGAGATGCTTTATTTGGGATTTGGAAATGGACACAACACTGAAAGGAGGACCAGCTGGCCCTGGCAGGCAGGCCTGGTATTCCCCGGGTTACAGTGGATGCAATTCCCCATCCTCTGTGCTTACCCTGATGCGCTTTGCTCGCCTCATGTCATCTGCTGTCATGGTGCTCTGTGCGGGCACTGTGCTCCCCTCGTGCTGCGGCTGGACGTGGAGTATGTGGTTTTCCTGCTGCTCCAGTGCTGCTTGTGGCTCTGGTGGCACTGGAGTCTGTTCCTGCTGCTCCAGCCCATTCAGTGGGGCTTGTCCAGCCTCATCAAACTGCCCCTTGCTGGAAAAATGCAGCAAGTCCTGAAATCGCAAATCATACAACCAGTGATTATTCCCCCCACCCACTGAAAAACACTTTGATAATACTCAGTAGACAACAAGATTTGTATATATTTCATCACAAGCTATAAACAAAACAGTGTAGTGTCTACACTAACTCCTACAGTTCTGCTGTGTCCGCTGCACATCACTTTCACCTACAGCAGCATCACCCAGAGCACCAGGGAAGCAGTGCTGCAGGTGGGCGACTCTCAATGGGCCATCCCTTTGACTGACCAGTCACAGACAATCAGCATTATCTGGCTATTAATGGCCAAGGAGGCTCTTCTGCACTCAAGAGTATTTCTGCTTTAACCAAAGTGACTAGTGATGACCCAGGAAAGGAGAGAATTTCTGTCTCATGGAAACAGTTGTCCCTTTGAAACATTATGTGTCATTTTGCAGTGTCTTCTCCTTCCTAACAAACTATCTGGATTGCTGAACTGGAGTGACAAATGAGATGGTCACACTGGGAACTATGTGGTGTTTTAATCCAGTTTCCAGCTCTGCACACATCACTTTCATATATCACACAAAACTGTTCTTCCTCCCCTTTCGCATTAGCATAAAAGGGAGGTGTTGTGAGCAGGAAGCACATGCCAAAAATCTAAATTCTCTTCCTGAAAGTTCCAATAATTCTTCTGGAATGGAATCATCTTTTATTACATGAAAAAACACACATAGATCTTTATTTGACACCACGTAATGCAACTGAAGAAACTTAAAAGCACAAGCTAGAAAACAGCACCAGAATTAATCTTGAATTATGTCGGCTGAAGGCTGGTGCTGTCAAAACACAAAAGCGGATGTGGCAGAAGAAAACCAAGGAAAGAAGCCCTTACAGACCGTGAGTGCTTACCAGAAAGAAACCCTTAGCAAACAACACACAACCTCAGTGTCCAGCCCAGGTCTGCGTGGCAAGTTTCCACCTTGATACTCACAGCTGTGCTCTCAGCATCCTGACTACAGTTCCCAGGCAGAACTCGTGCCCAGCTTTAGTGAGGTGAGCAGATCTCCAATGGCTTGGGGCATCACCCTGTCCTACTGCACAGACACACATGAGCCAGCCCTGGGTCACGCTCCAAGCTGGCAGGACACAAGCTACGTCTAGTTCAGAGGCCACTCACACACTGGACTGTGCCCAGCAAGCACCACCTCCCCAGAGTGAAGGGTTTGGGACCAGCATTAGGTTTATTTGTCTAAATGAGGCAGGCATGTATCATGTCAGCCTGTGGAGAGGGTGAGCTCACAACTGCCTGCACTTAATGCAGTATTTAGGGCATTGCAGCAGGAATTCACAGGCAGAGTATACATCTGAGCATACCTCTGAGTCAGCTTGGAGCCATGACCCAGTAAGGTGCCAGAGGAAAATTACCATTCTAGATATCAACTTTCAGCTAAGTCATAAACTAGAGCACTGATCCCTCCTGTCACCGCTCATAAAAGGACTTAGTGGTAACCTAAGTATGGTCAGCATTAGAGAATTCAGCTTTTTACTTAAATGCATCATATTACATCCCTGCAGAATAAAACCAACAGCTACAAGCAAAAGAACATTTTGCAATAAGCCTGCCTATAGGAGGCCCTTCTGTTAATACTAAAACATTCTAGAGAATCACATCTCAAACTGATTTAATTCCACCAGCAACAGTTGTAAGAACAGGCTGATCTCACATTCCAGAAAGGACAAATAAGAACCTAAATTCCTATTACAGTTTTACTGTCCAAATTACTTCTGTGGGGCTGCCAAACTGCCACAATAACCCACCTCACTGCTAAGTGCTTTGGGGTGAAACTTGCTGCAGAAACCCAAGTGATTTTACAGGTTTTATAGAATGGAAATAGTGTGCTCTCCTGGCAGAGAGTTCCAGCTAGAAACCAAGAATTACTCATGTGTAAGTCCAAAGTACACCCTTAGTTTGCACTGATGCCCAAAATTATTTTAGTTAAGAGTTTGCGTTCCATGTGCTATTTTTTTCCCTCTATCTCCAAAAATATACCTGTGTCCCTTCTTCACACTTTTCACCATTTTCACTGGTTACTTCCATGCGCATGAATTTGGGAGGTCGCCCAGGGCGTCTGCCTGGTCCAAATCTCCTCTTTCCTCGCCCACGACCTCGGCCTCTGGCTCTGCAGAATACAAGAGACAAAGGTGCTTCATGTTAGGTACAAAAAAAGATGGATTTAGATTCTCCACTGATTTTGTGCTTTCTTTCTCAGCATCCCTACTCATCCATTCAACTCAGCAACAATGATGCAGTAAATAATAAAAAGCAGTAAATAATAAAAACTGAAGAAATTCTGGCAGTAAAAACAATAGGTTTCTGGCTGCTATCTATTTATTTTGTGTTTTATGAGAAACCAAGGTTCAGAACAGATTAAAATGTCTATCAGTAATCATGGGACCAAGAGGACTACTTGCTTCCATCCAGCCCTCTGCCATGACAAGCCTCCCACTTCTAACACTCCAGTTTATGGCGTGCTGGAAGCATTTTCAGCATGATGGAACAAGTGCACAAGGAAACCCATTTAAAATCTGAGGCCACAACATCCCTCCCCAAAAAGTGCACAGCTGTTGATGTCAGACACTAAACAGAAGGGAACAATTTTGTGTCAAAAAAGCAAAACAAAGCAGAGTCACTTGCTACATTTCAGGGGAAAGAAGACACCAATGTCTTCTGCTCTGTGAGAGGTGTTTGTAGATTCAGTTTTTAATAGGTCAGGATAAACTATTTTGCCAGGCCAATGAGGCACTAAAAGCCTCGTTTTCCAAGCTCTGTACTTTCATATCTCTGAGAAACACAGTATTTTGATACTGTGATACTGAAACATTACAAGTATTTAAAGTCTTTGTCAAAAAAAAAAGCAAAACAAAAAAACCTCACCAGTTTCAACAGAGTATTTCTTTCAAGCTACTTCTTTCACAGAGCCTCTTATACCAGTCAGCCTCCTACTGCCATGATTTTTCCTTCTGGTGCTGAGTTGATCTCTCCTGAGTTGGTCACTAAGATTTGCAGGATAAAGCCCCTCCTTTCTGCATGTTTGGGGAAGCACCATAGTGACCCACAAGCGAAGCTAAGGCTGTCAATACCTGCTGAAGAAGTCCAACTTCTCATCATGGGAATTGAGGTGCTGCTGGAGCTGCTCCGAGCTCATGAAACGCCGATTGCACTCATAACACGGCCAGTTCTTTTCCTGCTCCCTGAGCACTATTGGAAATGTCAATAACACCATTTCACTCATCACCAATTAAACACCTAATTTTTTTGGCCCCCAGCCTCTCTATCCTCTGTGGGACATATTTCTCCCCTGAAGGTTAGACAGGCTGCAGAATACCCAGCCCTGCTCCACTGGTCTTTGCTTTTATGCCCTCTGCACTGTACTATGACCATAGATCATCACAAAGACACAGAAAGATCACTGGGGACAATTCTCATGGACTATCAACACTGTTAGAAATTCAGGGGGATTCTGAAATTCACCCTTGTATGGAAGAGCACCTACAGGATTGTGCCTCTGGCATAAGTTAAGGGATATCAAGGGAAATTTCTAAATCAAAGGCAGTCACACATCAGTTTATGGCACACAGTAGACACTGAGTACAGAAACAAACCTCTTTCTGGGAGGAAGCAACCTAATGCTTCACAGAAACTGAAACAAAGGCTTACATTTAGGTAATATTCTCATGAGAAGAGTTATTGGAAATAAGCCCAAATAACACAATCAACATCTGGTTTAACTTTTCCCAACCTAGCAGGAATTTGGGAGCACTATACAGCCCATATATTTGAAAGTAAGGAGTGCAACTCGCAACCACCACCACACTGAAAGCAGAAGATCCCATGTTACCCTTCCTTTCCTCCTCAGTTATGTCATGGATCTTCTGGTTCACAAATTCAGCATAGGAGGCAGCATACCACACCTGCAGCAAGAGCACAAGGTAGCAGGACACTTAGGTGGAACCAAAACTATTGGAAATTTATTTGAAAATGGGTTTTAAGCAATACATTTACTTCACTTGCTTCAACCACTAACTCTCATTGTTCCTTTCATCCTCAAGAATAAAGTATGGTAAGATAAATGTGCCCCCACTGAGGAATGAAAGAGCTTTGCCCAGGAAGTACATCCATTTAATTTTAAGGTCTAGCTTCCCAACATGAATGTTAATCTCACATATGGCTACCAGTAGCTCTAAAGGAAAATAAGATTAATTTCTTCAAACCCACCTACATGACTGTAAAGGAAGGATGTCAGCAGAGTTCTGATACTTGTACCAAGAGGAATGGAAATGTTACTAACTTGGGGGATTTCCCATTTCTTTTCTCCTGCTCTCCTTACGTAGACAATAGGCACCACCATCTAGACAGATGCATTTAATATGCTTCTGAAGGATTTGGTCCTGCCTCCCAAAACAAACATCTGCCAGGCACCAGCATGACGGACCTACTTTTGTCATACAAGGAATTTGAGCCTTCAACAAAGTGAACCACAAGAGGCAGGAAGACAAAGTTTCTTAAAGCCTAAAAGCAAGCAGTTGCTCACATTTAGCTGAGAATTTTTCCATCATTTCATCTATTTGATGAAAAGTGGATTTTGGAAGAGATTTCTCAAAAAAGGCATCAACAGATTTTCAGCATGAAAAACTCAGACAAGTTTGAACTTGTAGTGGGCCACAGGCAGAGGTGAGTAGGATTTCAAGGACTCTCCAGCAGGTGTGTCACTCTGCACGAATCTCACCAGCTGGACAAAGATAAAATCCTGGAGCTCCTGGACCACACACCTGGCAGCAAATCAGACCTTCCCAGCTTCAACTATTTCAATCTCTGGACAAAATGTGCATGAATGCTCTGCATCCACTTGGGGAGGAAATCATGTTACCAAGCCTTACAATCAGCAAACCATTTTACCCCAGAAGATGCTAACATATAAACTAACAAAAATTATGCTCCCACAGGAAGGTCTGTACAAATTTAAAGTTTGATTTCAAATTGTTTTACAAACTGTTGAGAAAATTATGTTTGAATGCACTTAAAATGGATTTGTAAGTTTTCTAGTAATTCAGCATTAAAAAATTAAGGACTGATTTCAGACAGTCCTGCTCTTAAAGGGTATAAGTATACTTTTGCCCTGATTTAGTAGGTGCACTTACTAAACAGTTGTTTTTCCAGACAATTGTTGAAATCTACATGCCAGAAGAGACTTGAAGAAAAACAAAATGTCATGATGTCGATATTTTTGGTTCCCTCTTCCAGTAGAAAATGTTGAAAATTAAGGCCATCTCAGCCAGCCATCCTGCTTTGAGCTCAACATAATCAATAAATTTTTAGAGGGAACAAAAAGCAAACCACAGGGAAGTCACAATATCCTTTATCATTTTTCACATGTAGAGTTTCAGAATCTCGAGGAAAACGAGGTAAAGGGAGAGACCATATTAACTTAAGGCACCAGAAAACAACTCAGGAACACACAGGGCTAACGGGAAAGGGCATCCAGAATTAAAAAAAATAAAATTGCTGCAATAAAAATTAGATTGTGTCAACAAAATACATGCTGTGTAAAACATGACAGGGAGAGACAAATAATTTACATATTTTTATTTTAAACTTCCTCACGAGACAAAGCTCATTAAAATACCTATGTTGTCGACTAACTGCTTACTGACTTCAGTGGCATTCAGTTCAGGCCATCAGAGGAAAAAATCTCTGAAACTATTCACAGCAGTAGCTTCTGGCACTTACTAGGCAGAAAGTCTTAAGATATAATTTAATCAGTAGAAAAAGAGAATCCTGACAGACAAGCAATGATGGATTACCTTGAGTTCCTGCTTGGGCTCCACATTTTTAATGGTGGTGTAATAAATGTGGTGGCCGTACTGATAGGCCACCAGGTTCTGCTCCAGGTGGTTTTGAGCTGGACGCACAAACATCATCCAGTTACACAGAGCCTCACTGGAAAGTTCAAACCACAGGTCTTCTTGCAAGTCTCTGTCTTTTCTGTCACCCTTATCAAGAGAAACCTGTAGCAAAATCCAATTATATGTGACTGTAACTGACTGGCAGCACATTCAGAAGAATTTGAGTTACTAAGAAAATTACTGTGCCCATGGAACTGTTACATTAGGGGAGCAATGAAAGCATACTTAATTTTCTCTCTTTACTAACAGGGATCCAGAAACAGGTTGAAAAATTTTCAACAACAGGTAAAGGTTTACTAGGGAGGCACAATGGATCCTTCCAAGGCTTTCAAGGACAAGAATCATTCATTAAAGGGGTCAGGGACAGTATGAACATGCCTCTATAACAAATGACACATAAGTAGCTGTAGCTTTAGTAGGCTACAGAAACATCAGTCAGAAGTTCCTAATTGGCAGACCCACTTTTCCTTTCATTTCTTGACTCATGACATTGCCTCAAGCAGGAAGCAGCACTTCTTTAGCTGAACTCTCTTGGTTGCTAAATCTGCCTATGGTCACAACTTGCTTGTCAGACACCGACCATCACAGCTCTCCTAAGAATGTGGATCTAAACTCTAACAAATAAACGACTAATTTTTTATAATGAAACCACTAAATAAATGGGTAAAAGTCACTCAAATCCATTTTACCCCATGTCAATTACTTGGCAAGAGGAAGGGAATAAAAGTATCTCCTGTCCCCTACATCTTATGAACAGAAAGGCAAGAAAAATATTTTGAACTGAAGCTACAACATGACACAAAAGAATGGCTGCAGAACGTCCTCAGAAGGGGCTGCTGTTTTTATGTCCAGATGCTGCTTCAGCTCATGTGAGAGTGATTCACAGCCTTCCATATTATGCACCCTATATATACATATATATATCCTATCACCATAATGCCAGAACATTCACCAGGATTAGTGTGTCACCCTGAATAAGAGAGCAGATTTGGAATCAAAGCCATCTGGGTATTTCTTATTTACACTCAGAGATGGAAGTAACAAAACATCTCTAGTGAATTGATCACAATAGAGTGACAAATTAATGAAAATCAAAGCTTAGGGACAAATTGATTCCCCCTTTTCTCACCCTTACCTTCAAATGGATATAGCAGTCTTTGAGCTCAGTCTGTCTGACCAGGGGTCCTTCCACAGGCCCAAACTGTGTACGCTTCGGGATACGCCTTTTGGAGAACACACCTCCCAAAAACCTGTCTATATAGAGCACCAGGGGAAGGCTGGCCCTTGCCCTGGTCAGCACAGGCCGGTTTGGGATGGGATGCAAAGGTCCATGTTTTGGACACACTGAAGGATGTGCGTTATTACACTCTTCACACCCTGCAACACAAAGGCAGAGAGGACATGACTTTCAGGCAGATACTCACACACCAGTTCAGAACAGCCTTATCTCTCTCAAAACATCTTTGGCTTAGCTGTGGGAACACTTATGTCAATAATCTGTCTACATTTTAAATTATTAGACAGGCCAGTGTCCAGCAAAATAAAAACAAAGCAGCTCAGAGACTTCACTAAAGACAGAATTTTGTCTTTTCAGTAATGCAGCCCAATTACAGTTCACATTTCTGGGAATAAAGGCTAACATTTATTTATTAGTGCCAAAATCTGAATGGTTTTTGCCTTTCTTTACTAAAAACTGATGGAGAGGGAAGAAAAAAGGGGGCAGGACAGGTAGTACACTACATATTACTGCACATGCTTACACAAATCATTTGGATCAAAGGGTCGAGGTGGATCTGGATCCCATTCATCCATGTCAGTGTCTTCCCCATCTTCATCCTCATCTTCATCCTCATCATCTTCCTCTTTTGTTTCTATCCTTTCCATTTGATTCTGCAAAGGTGCTAAAGGATCAGAACCCTCCACAGCCTCCATAGGAGGTAACACCTGGTTATGCACCGGTAATGATGCCTGAGGAGAGAATTCACAAACAATTCAAGCTGACTCATGAAGAAAACCACAAGGACAAGCAATGAAGGTCCTTGCTAATCTACCCTTCCTGCTGCCTCTGGTAATGGAGAGGAGGACTAAGGAAGGTGCTAAATGACTACCAATGGATGTTTTGCATGGCTCACTGCTGCTGATGGCCTCACTCAAAACACCTGTATTACTCCCTGGCTCTACCTTGCCAAGGACTCTGTTCTCAGAAGAAACTGAACTCAGAGGAAGTTCTGGACCCTTGCACGAAATTTGAAACAAACTCCAGGCTCTGTGGATATTACCTAGAGCCTAAGGCTGTATTTTAACTTCTTTTATACAAGTGAGAGAATTCTGCACTTTGGCACATGATCTTCTCTTTACAAGCCAACAAAACCAATCCCCAGAGAACAAAGGTAGAGGTCAGTAAGGAGTGAAGTAACGTGGAGACAAGATATAAACTACGGGACACAAAAGACAGTTGAGGGCATTGCATTCTTCCACTAATTTTCAAATTTAGCCCTTTCCTTCCTTAAAAGAACCACAACATTTGAAGTTTGGCACATATTCCATCACCCACACAGGTTTCTCAGGTAGAGAACAAGAAATATTACACCCAGCAGAGCTGCCTGAAAACACTGACGAGGAAACCCAGTGGATATTGCTGTTAACTTCACTTTTCAGCACTGATAGACTTTTTAGGTGGCTGCTCATAGAACCATCTGTGAAACAGGTGGTTCTCTGTATATTAAATAAACAACCTCCTAAACCCCCATATGATCCATGGTGAGACTATGGAAGACAGTACAAATCTGCACTACAGCTTTATCGCATCTCCCATATCACTCAGCCACATTTCAACCCCAGAGATGACGGAGCAATGAAATCAGTGTACTAGTACATGGAAAAGGAAAGGGTGCCTGGCAACTTACTCTATCTGTTTGTGGCCCCTGCTCCAGAGTCACTGGCTGGGGGGGGTCAGCAACGCTGCCAAGCACAGACAAGTTGGTGGGATTCATGCTCTGAGCAGCAGCAGGCAAGAGCACTGTTACCTAAAATCACAGGCACTCATTTTAGCACTGCAGCATTTCCATCAGTCACTTAACACACGGGCAGGGCCCGGCATACATAGCTCCCTTGAGCTCTTCACTCGCTAAAAAACTGTGGCATTCTCATGATTTTTGGGGTTCAAATAAGGAGGATGGGCTTGGACAGAACCTGCAGCTCCTGGGACAAAGGGAAAGGCTTCAAATATATAGATTTCAAATTCTGAATTACCTATTACACATTTTTAAATTAAGATCCTACTCAGCCTGGGTTCAAATGACACTAAAAACAGATGTTAGGAGCTCTTTAGCTCTCGGTAAAACGAGTGATTTGGGGTCTCTTTTCCTCTATGACCAAATTTACTTTCATTTTCAAGGGAAAAGGTAAAAGAAGGACTAAGAAACATTTCCTCTTTTTTTGACTTCTTTTTTCCTTGAGCAAACCCTGCCAATGGCTGGGCTTTAAGATAGCTTTAGATAAGCTTTAAGGTCCCTTCCAATCCAAATCATTCTGTGATTCTATGATCCAGAATCCATTAAAAAACCAGGATGATGTATTGACCTCACGAGAGGATCAAGCTCTCAAACAAGAGGATCCCAACAATTATTTTTCTTTACATTTGCTCACACTATACATTTTTGTTTACATACTCACTTTTTTGTGCTGTAACAACCAAATTAATGCACATTACCACACTGTTCTCATCCATTCAGGAATAAAACAAAGCACAATTAAGACCCTAGGAATCACCTTTTCTGCCTTTCATTTCCTGCTTATCTATACAGGAATTTGCACCATTATTTTGCATGACTTCTCATCACTCTCTACAGCTGACATCATGTGGCTTCTAGTTTGTGCCTCTAACTGTTAAGCAGCTCCAGTAGTGAGGGAGCAGACAACAAAATCCATGATGTGCACACTCAGAACTCCAAACTAGTTGCTTTATTTAAAGAGGTATTAAGAGTAATTTATGAAACTCCTGAAAAACAATATCAAGAAGATTTCGGGGAATGGTGTGATGGTGAGGAGGAAACCACCTACAATAGTCTGATAATGACACTTCTGATGCCAAGTGGCAACAGAAGAGGCATCATTATTCCTCCAGTGTGCCAACAAGGAGAGAGGGTCAAACACACTTGGATCTATTTGTAACCCCTGTTAGCATTGTCTACTACTAATCACACCAAACATACCCTTACTTGCACTTCCATGTCAGGCACTGCATGGACTATGGACATTATTTTTATAAACCTCCCACTTTCTTTCTACAGTAAAATTTCTTCTGAAAGACAAGAGGAGCTTTAATTATTATTTTATCATTAGTTGTCAGTTCAGGGATGTCCCACATGAAACACTGATGTAAAAACAGCTGCAAAGGCAGGAGTTGATATAATGAGGGATTAACCATTCACCAAAAATTAATATATGTGTTATGACTGCTGTCAGACAGTGTTGGAATGGAGGACAGGCTGCAGACACAGACAAGTGCTTTTAGGATAATAACAGCAGTTACAGTTGTTACTGCCATCTGCACTGTGCACAAGTAATCTCTATTTTTAATTAATCATATACATGTTAGTTAAATGAGCTTCATGACAATTAAATAGGAAATTTTGGCTTCTTAATGCAGGGAAATGAACAGACAAAAAAATTCCAGAGCAAAACTCCAGAGAATGAGAAGACAAGTAACACCTTTATTGTGTCAGTCATTGCTTCCCATCCGTGCCTCAACCATTTAGAAGGTCTTTTTCATTCAATTCCTCACTCTGCCCCAAGATTTTCAATAAATACATATTCTAATGATGGATTTGGTGATGATTTGGATCTAATACATCCATTCACACATGTCATTAAAGACCCACCAAGCAGTAACGATTTAAAGTCTATGACAAACAGAGTATTCCAACCAGAGAGATGTGAAAGCACCTGTCTACAGTTGATTACCACGGTGCAGTCCCCAAAGATACCAGTAAGAGTTAATAACAAAACTTCCCCATCTGTGATGGGTGTAAAAAGCATAAGGAAAAAATCATCATAACCTTATAAACACAGGCTGCAGTTTTATTCTCTTCCCAGGCCACCTCACACTGACAAGCCCAGCATACCTGGTAAGAGAGCCAGTCACTGAACTTCTTCAGGTTTTACACTTAACTTCCTGTGACGTTTCTAGTAAACCTAGAATTTAATCCAATTTTTCAATCCCTGGAGAACCTTTTGTGGCCCTAAAGGCATTTGGATTAGAATCTGTATGAGGACAACTGAACACCCAGCCTTTCCAAAATGGCACATTCAGATTACATCAGCCCCATCTGCTGCAGGGACACCGTTGAAAGACTTTTCATGCTATCTGGGGCAGTAAATTAGAATTCTTGTTCAATATGAATTAAAGAGAATAAACCCAAAATCATTCTTAACTTTTATTGTCATTCATGCTCAAGCCAGTCATTGGTCTTAGTACAAGTCTAAGATTGTCACTGGACAACTTCAGAGACAGCTCATTACCCTCCCACACCACACAAATGTCCCTTTACCTTCCCTAACTGTTCCCTCAGAGTTTTAGACCCAAAATGAATAATATCTCTTCCTTACCTGCTGGGTGGTAGCATCTTGTTGGACATAAGCCACTTGGGACGGATCTGTAAACAGAGTCTAGACAAAGTGAAAAAGGCTTACCAAACAAGCCCTCGGGGTTTTTACTCCCAACTCACATAAAAGTTACCCTGCCAGCACAGAACAACCCACATTTGAGCCTTTGTCAGCTCCTAACCTGCCTGTTATCACAGCAAATTACTTCAGCTTACCCAACTAGACCTACACACATAGAAATTAAAAATTAGGTAATGTTCCATAAAGATTTAATATATTTATGTGGCACTTTGTATCTCTACAGCTGAAGTGTTTCACAGGGTTTATTGTTTTTATTTACCAAAATCACTTTGTCAATTGTTGATTTGATAAAATCCACAAGAAGAAATTCAATAGTTCTATCTATACCCTTAATGTGTAACACTTCAGGGCAGGATAGAAGGTAACCGTGAGCTTTTTCTTCCTGAAAATTCACAAGACTGCTGGATGCTTTCTTTTGAGGAACTATCATGCACATCCTATATGGGACTTTGATATGGCCAGGATGCTGTTTAATTTCATAGAAGCCATGCCAATTTCAATATTCTGCAAGAACAGCCCTGACAGAATCCCAGGAAAAGCAAGGCTATGGATTGACTGAGGCCAGCCTTACTTAGCAAAACTTGAAATATCTGAGCTTGTAGCAGCCTGGCTACAACAAAATAAATCACGGTATAATATAAATTCCTTTAGCACTGTAATAATTTCACCATAGATGCACAAGAGTGTTTGAATACTACACATCTTTTGATACGATGACAGCATTCAGAGTTTTGGAGTTAGCTGGCCAGTAACTTCCCGGGAGATATTCTCTCAGGACATCACACTGAAGCTGATTTTCTGGGACAGCTGAGAGCTGCACAAGACACATTGTGCCACATGAGGCCCTGCCAGCATGATGGGGGTGTCAGGTATGTGCACTTTGCAGCACAGCTAATCTGCCCTGTCAGTAAAGATATTATAAAACACTCTTGACAAAGCGTGCTTGTTCCTTTTTAACCTGTTCACACAGAGGCAGAGATACATAGCATATTTACTCCATATAAACATGTGCTGTAAGGGAATAAAGGCTATTTAATATGATTATGCAGAAGGAAAAAAATATAAAAGGTCTATAAAATCAGTAACTCTGCAGAGACTAAAAAATTATGTTGAATAAACAGATGCTCTGCAAAAAGACATGACTATTATAACTATCAATTGTGACAACTGTACTACACAAAACAAAGACTCTTCCAGAAAAAACATAGATGGCTCTTAGCTTTTTACTGGATACAAGAGGCAGAATTTCTGCTGAGATTATCCTCATTCTGGAAAACATTTTTGAGTAAATTATAATCTCATCCACCTTCAGTGAAGTAACCAACCTTTCGTAATTCATAGCCTCATCATCCTCTGATAAGCAGATTTGCACATCAGACAAATGAACAGCATGAAGTCCATGCTCAGCAGTGGGCAGAGAAAACTGCTGGGAGCGACTGCATGCTATTTTCCAGTCATACCACTTGGCTGGTAACTGGCTTTTATCCCAAACAAGATTTTTTTTTAGGTGCCAAAACCAGGGTGGGCTCAGAACCACACGTGCCTGCGTAGCTTCCACGGGGTGGATGTAAACGAGGGTGTGCTCCGAGGTGTCCACAGAGGTGTAGGAGGTGCCGTCAGCTGTGTAAACCACCTGCTGTGCGGGGCCGCGCTCCTGTTCGTCACTGTACATGATCTGGGCCACTGCCCCACCCTCGGGGACAAAGTGCACCTGGGGAACAAACAGATCCTGGACTCGCACCAACACAGGCCAGTGGGACACAGAACCAGAGTCACAGGGTGCTTTGGAAAGCAGAGAGAGCTTGTGTCCCAACTAATCGGAATGCAGAAAAACACACATTTCAAATCTCACTCAATTATTCTACCAATAGAAATCTGGACACAACTCCCATCAGTCTCTGGTTTTACTCTGCACTGCAACTCAAGACGTAACTGCTGCAAAGAGCACCCATCCACACTTGGTTCTTGCATGACACTTTAAAAATTTTTAAGGGAAAAAGTTCAAATATGAACTGATGTATCTATTAAATTTATTGGGATATTGTTTTCCTTTATGCTCATATCCCTTTCAGAATTTATGATAATGACTTCATTCAGCCAGTTCTGTAGCTGGAGGTAATTTTTGCTGTCTGATGAGAGGCTAACAGAACTTACTAACTCTGATATTCCTCAAGTTATAGTACTGCAGTTCTCAGAGGCGGCAGTAGGGCATACTAGACTGCTCCTCTGTAGCATGTGGGTGCAGCATCAGTAGAAAATTCAACTATTCAAATGGTCAAACCTATACCTGAAAACATTAAGCACAGATTCCAAGGACTACTGGAACTAGTTATGTCTAGGGCAGCACTTAAAATTTAAACAAGTTGATTTTACCAGTATATTATGATCATAACTGATGATCAGCGGCCTATATTAAATGAGCCAGAATACTGGATTCCAGTGAAAACAGGAACATGTTTAGCTTTTGCCATCCTTAATATCCTGCAAAGCATTTTCAGTGAATGGGAAAAACAGGACAGTGAGCAGGAAACCTAGTTTGAGTACAAGTATTCATAGTCACATACAATTCTTTCACATAAAATGATGCTACAGTTACATATTTTATCTTGTTTCACTTTTTAGCTTATGCTCCAGAAGACACCTGGTACTCTCCTGTGGATGCTCAGTGCTGATTCTGTACAATAAATCCTCTCACAAACACTACATTTGGAGAGCACTCTGCAAATACTCATTAAACCTTTAAACTGCCATGTTTTTCATTAAGTCTTAAAACTGCAAACAGCAGCATGGTTATCCCATTGTAGAGAGAAGGGGACACAGACCATTGAAAACCGCCTTTCTTTGCAAATTTCAAAGCTGGAAATTACTAAGAGAGGCAGAATTTCTCAGCTTGTGGGTCAAACACCATGCAGCACCCTTTTCCGACCATACTTAAAAGAGTAAATCAATTTGCAGAATTCTGAAAATTCGCAGCTGCATTGTCTCGGAGGCAAGAGAGACAAGCTGCATACAGCAGAACCTGACTGCATTAGTCACAATTAACATTTCTCCCTTCCTCACTACCCAGATGTCTGGCTGGAAAAAAATATTCATATTGCCTTCCCCAAGGTCCACCCACAGTTCCAGCTGATTCGAATGATGCCATCAAAAGTGGCTGCCACAGAGCACAGATTTTGTTCATGTTCATTACTCTCCCACATAAATATATTTGTACACTGAAACTTCTACAGCCACTGCCTGGTTTTCTTCAGCTCATTTAAGAGCTCTGTGTCTTCACTGCTGCAATTTGCACTTCTCGGTTTCTGAAGCTTTAACCCCCAATCACTACAGAAATGTTTGCATTTCTGCTCAAATGAAAGCTGAGCTTCTAGACTCTAAATCAGGGCCAAATGGAAACTAACCCTCCCACCAATCCAAATAGAGCCCAAGCAGAGGCAGAGCTCTGGTTAATCACCTGAGCACTGTTCTGTTCCTGTGCTGCAGACTCAGTCCACACCTGAGGATTTTCCTCTTTCAAGTCCATCTCCTCCCTGCCTGAGTGCTCCATCAGGAGAAAGAGATCTACTGGAGGAATGTCTGGCTGAAGGGATTCATCTGTTCAATGTGTTTCTGCTTCCAGAAGACAAGGTGATCTTCAGCAACATGGCTCTAAAAAAAACAGAGAACAGAGACATTAAAACCAGCATGACACATGGCATGGAGCTATGAGGGATTTATTATTACCAGCTACTACACTTCAGTAATACAGAGTAAAGCAGATTTGGCTTTACAAACACTTCCTACAAGACCCAAACACCTTACGTCATGGGAGTAAGGGAAGAGAAAACTTATCTCACTGAGTATGGACAAGTCCTCTGTTTGCCCCTTTCCATGTCCCATTAAGGAGGAAATAAATCAACCACTGCACCAATTGCAGTGAAAGAGTACACTGAATTCTTCCTGCATGTCTTTCCTTGGCCACAGGCTATCCATACCACTTTCTCCTCATTGTCCTTCTGGTACCTACAGGCCTAGAAATCAATAAATAATGCAAAAAATGGACCTGAGGCTTCCAACAAGAAAACACTATGTTCAGACTTGCATCACCAGTTCCTCAGTTTGCCTGAATGAGGTTTTGTTTGAGCACCAACTGGTTTTCCATGTACAGACAGATTTGACCTTGGACAAAACCCCAGACCAGGTTAGTACAGTGTTACAGTTGTGTTGGGGGTTAGGTGTCCTTCCTTTTGTTCCTTCTCAGCTATGGAATTTTTACCCATCAGTGTCGGGAAAATCTGACTGCTGGTACTTGAGAAACTGTGCTTGAGAAACACAGTTCAGCTGGGGGGAGGTGAGGGGAAGGGAAGCAGAAAAAAGAGAGGGCAGGGGCAGCTGGAGGCTGGCTGCTTTCTTGGGCTGGAGAACAAGACACTCTCTCAGAGCTGCTGTGGTCTTGGGAGAAGGGAATTCATCATCACCCAGATGGAGCTGCTGCTTCTTCCTCTTTCTTCATGGGCCTCGCACCTCCTGTCCTGCCAGGACATGCAGCAGTGCCAGCCACCACCGCAGAGCTGCTGATCCACCTCAGCCACCGGGCCGGGATCTCAGCTCATCCCTGCTGTTCCAGCTCAGTGTTCCTCAGAGCCCTGCAGGAGCACCGGCACTGCCCGCCCGAGGGCAAAGCCTCTCCTCCATCCCTTCCCGTCTCGGCCGAGAAGGCTGTCACGGGCTCCCTGCTTCTGTTTTCTTGTTAATGCTGTAGTTATTGTTGTTCGTTTGCCTTGTTATACATACTAGCGAAGAACTGTTATTTCTATCTCTAGATCTCTGTCTGAGAGCCCCTTGATTTCATAATTCAGAGGGAGGGGTTTTACATTTTTCATTCCAAGGGAGGCTCCTGCCCTCCCTAGCAGACACCTGTTTTCCAAACCAAGACAAATAGTCAACTACTAAAAATGAACAATGTAACTTAAACTCTCAAAAGATCCTGACAAACTGCTTCCAAGTTTGATTTTATTCACCTCTTGCAATTTTACTGGGGCCTCTCAATCTGTCTTTGTGATCCCAGAAGGGTAATTTACAGCTCTGGTGATTGGTTAAGTCCGTGGTTCAGCACCTCCCCAATCCTTCATCTCTAATTAGTCATATTAAATCAAAGACCATGAATTAGCATGAGGCTGAGCCCATTTCATTTCTCAGCTGCTCCAATTAACTTTATTTTATATCCAGTGCCTTGCTGCACTGCTCCAATGCCAGCCCCCATCTGTGCACCAGGAAGGAAGCAGAAGGCTCCTTGCTGACGCTTTCATTCATTTGCATTTTAAATGCAAATTATTTTAGTCATAATTTATCCCTATAAATGCTAGCATTTGGCCTTGTCATTGACAAACTGACAAATAGATCAGGAGAGGTAAAAAAAGCAGCAGGCACTTTCTGTCTCCTCCTAATTTTGCCAGCAAAGACTCAGCTGTGCTGACCTGAACGCTGACTGTTCCACTGGGCCTGGCCAATTGGATACATCACCAGGGCAGGAAAGTCTCAGGCTAACATCACTGAACTGTGTGGTGGAGCAAAAAATCATATTACTTTCATATATACAAAGAAAAAGAGTGGGAAAGATATTTCTGGGCATTGCTAGACACCAAGTTATGCTGTTACTGGTGACTGGAGTTAACACTTGCTGTCTCATGCTGAGCAATGCAGCAGCCGTGGGCCCCACAAAGGCAGGCACTGGGGAACTGTTCTGACTTTCTCTTATATCCAAACATCTCTAGTTATGGGAATGCAGGGACAGAAATCTCATCCCCATTAATATTGCTTGATACAAACTATCCCCAAAAAGCACTTAGGATAAAAATTAAAAAGAAATCCATGTACCAGCATTCAATGCGTGAGTTTAGTACCAACAAATTAACTGCAGCACACTTGTTCTCCAAGTGTGGAAAGCCAGGGCAATTTACAGATAAATATTATTTATTTATATATCCAAGTGTACACGTGCTCTGATCTATAAATACTATCCATCCCTACACAGAACCTTTTTCCTAGTTACTTGTTATGTTATTATGGATTAAATTAGGGATTTTCTTGTATCTAATCCTACCTTATTCACTGATCTCCTTCACTCATTTTATCAAGTATATGTTCTCTATTCAGAATATATAAATATATACATATATCAGGTACATGATCACCTCTACTCATGCAAAACATGACAGCATTTAGGTAAGTAACATACTGTGAACAACTTCTTTGCAAAATTTAACACCTATCCTGTTGATATTCTTCAGCTGGTTTATCCACAACAGCTCTTTTCCTAGACTGCCTGTATTAATCAAGAGCAAATTCAGGTAATTGCACTAAAAGTAGCCATTAGTTTAATCAATTACCTAACTGATTAGAAAACTAAAAATAAAAACAAACACTGGAGGTTTCCATTTGGGGTGGTTTGATTTTTTAAAAAAAAATATAATTACCCTGTTAAAAAGAATGCAATTACATTAACTACTAATTGAATTAAGGGAAAGGCACAGTTCTGGCTAACTCCACATGGTGCAACAAGTAGCAGAATTTTTGGCTGACCTTCCCCACCAGCAGACACTGGAGGTCTGAAGGAAGATGGTGACGCACTCCTGCAGAGTCATTTTGGCACAGATAACTTACAACTTGAGTACAAAGGAGACTGAAGGGCTCAGGCAGGGTCTTTAAAAGACAAAACTGGGTATTAAGATTCATCTCTGAAAAATGAAGTACCAAGAAGTTGGAAAGAAAAGCAGAAGACAGTCATTTTATGGTTCTGAAAGTTAGCACTAACTTAAAATCTTGGGGGAAAAAAAAGCAAGGCTGAGCCAGATTCAGTGACCCAGAGCTGCAGATTCTATAACCAGTCCAGTAATTGCTGCTCTTAACAGAAATGAAAATAACAAACAGCTCAGCCCAGCCAATTGTGCAGTAGTAAGGGACAATAGTAGAAACTGCAGGATTTGCTGATGCTTTCAGCTTCTGTACTTCCAAATTTATCCTAGGATCTGCCTCTGGTATGCATTCCCTCAGTTCATCTGTAATCATGAAAACACACTAAAAAGCACATTTCCCTGGAAACATGGATGTGCTGAGAGCAAAGACAATGCAGAAGCGGACAGGCTGTGTCCCAGAGAGGTCCCAGGGACAGGGAATAAAGAGGGCGGGAGACAGGAGCAGGTGTTGAAATTCAGCTGAGAAACAAGCCCTGCAGTCAAGGCCAGGAGCTGGAAAAATCTTATCCAAAGTCACTGACAATAGAACTGCCACAAAACACCAACACCTGAGGAAATTTTCTGACACTGATGACGAGAAGAGCAAACTAACTTTGCTCACTGGTCCTCCATAGGATGCTCCTCCTCCTTAATCCTGCTCTCAATACCCATTACAGCCCTGACACTGACTGCCACAATGTCTCGAAATTTTAACTGTTTCCCTGTGGTCTTCTCTTAGCTCTGGTAGTTTTTTAGCAGAAATAAATGTGAAACTTTGGACATAAGCATTGACAAATCAGTGGCATGCAGGGAGTGCTCCCTGCTTGCTCTCTACACTGTTTGCCCATGGATTATCCTTTGCAACTGTTGATTTTTCTCACCGTATTGAACATATCAGACATTTTCAGACAAGCTAAACAAACACCAAGACATGCACCTCAACAGGAAGCTCTTCTATATCCAAGGAATTACCATAAAACTGTGTAACAGAAATTGAAACTCAATTGCAGAAATTCTAAAAGAAAAAAAGATAATTAAAGATAAAAGGCCTTGTGATAGGATAAACAGCTTTTTCTCAGTATAAAGTAGGCTACATTTTGTAATAAAAATCCATGTAAAAGTTTAGTAAAACAGAAATCCAAACAGCTTGCTTAAACTCATGCTAAATGTGCATGTTAGATATGTCTCTATTATAATCTGTCCACTATAAAATATAAGAGGCCTGGCTCAAATATTTTTCAATATACCATCTTTTTTGGGTTTCTTTTTGGGTTTTTTTTTGTTGTTGTTTTTTGTTGGTTTCTTTGTATGCTCATAGCAAATACTTCAGCAACTTGAAAATGATGAGATTTTACTTCTCTGTAAGTTGAAAGATTAGTCAATTATGACACATCGCCCAATAGTCACCCAAAATTCTGCCAGCAGCCCAATGCTTTCACACAACCCAGTGAGCATCACAAACATGAGCAAGAAGCAATGCCAGTGGGAGATGTTAAGGCATTTACAGTAACTGCAGACACAGTATTTTCCTCCCTAAACAACAGGCATGCCTCACCCTGTCCATGCTGGGTGATGACACAAGCTGAAACAGTAACAGGCATAACTAAAGAGTACAAATATAATCCATTACCACTCCAACATGACAGTGGTGAGGCAGTGACAGTCCTGTGTGTCGCTATATATTGTGCAAATCGCAACACAACACGATACAAGAGCCAGCACAGCTCCTGTGACTTTGGAATATCTTCTCTAGTGGAACGTTAACTCATTCTGAGCTGCGCAAGTAAATTAACCATGCCTCCAGGACAACCGTCACATTTACCTTCCTTTTCTCAACACCACCTGGGACCTGCTGCTGTCATAGGCCTACAGCCATCTCTCTTTAGTTTTCACATTTGACATCCAATGCAGAAAATACCATTGATGACAAAACTTCTCTGCTGCTCCTGATGCCTGGAAAGCACCTCGGTGTCACTGTCTGACAGTTCTTCATTTACTT
Organism: Parus major; assembly: GCF_001522545.3. Classification (NCBI taxonomy): domain Eukaryota; kingdom Metazoa; phylum Chordata; class Aves; order Passeriformes; family Paridae; genus Parus; species Parus major. Next base: position 6,698,457 of record NC_031792.1, on the reverse strand, counting down.
TGGAAATCTTGGTTAAAACCTCCTTTTGACCTCTGCGACATTCTCCAAGTCCTTCCTGCTGTTCCTGCGGGATGGTGTTTTCTCTGGAGCTGTGTTATTAAACCAGCAGCTTCCCTGTGCACTGCATTCAGCTCCAGAGTATGGGAAAGCACTGCTCAGAGGGGCAAAGCACCTCATTGCCTATCCAACAGCAATATCCTTGTTAGCTTTGCTGCCTAGACACCCTGAGCCAGCACAGCTCCACATGTGGCCCCTCACAGGTTCATCCATGATCCCCCCACAAACACTCAGGAATGAATGGTGCTGTAAGAGAAAACCACAAACAGCAAAGTCACTGTTGGTTTGTGTTTGATGTCTAAGTGTTCTAAACACAAGTTAAACCCAGTGAACTCTTCTAGGGTTCAAAGGTAAGCTCTGAAAGTCAGAAAAAAGCACCACAAAAAAATTGTAATCAACAATAACCGTATTTTCTTGGCAAACCTGCTATTAAAGAATGACAATTTCTTTCAATGCTGCGACTATACAAGAAAATACAGAGACAGAATCTCTGGGGACTTCATCTGCAGCAACCTCTGTGAGCCTCACTAAGGGCATTCTGCTAAAAAGTCCAAGCCAGTGGCTGCCAAACTCTAATTTTTGTCCCTTCTCTGGGATGAGAAAGGAGGAATATTTAAGCTGAGCAAAGGGGAAACGACCACCTCCCTGCTCAGGGAACAATAAAGCCACTCAGTATCTCAAATGAGAACCCCCACTTCACAATAATAGTGCATAAACTGGCTAATGTGATTTACTCCCCAGTGTAAAAGAGCCTTGCCATAGTCTGAGGCTCCCTGCAGCAGTAGCAGCAGGGACTATTGGCTTAATCCTCCCACGGCTGAGCTCACTGACAACTGTGTGTCACCCCAGCCATGTGCAAGGGCAGCAAGATTGGTACAAAAAGGGTTTTACAACTCTGAGTCTTCCTCCAGTTCTTAATATGAAAATTATTTATTATGCTCGAAAGGAACATCACATGTGCCTGCAAAAAACTTTATCTCACACTTAATTATTCCAGTTTGCCTAGAAGGCAGAGCCAGTGCATTTCCTGAGATCCTTTAGCAGGAACATGCTTTCATTACAGCAGAAAGGTTTCTAACCTCATTGAGGACCGGTCAATCTCCTCTGCATTTCCATCCATCACAGGCACATACTGTTTCAAGGAACTCTGGCCCTGGTGCATTTTGCATGAATGTTATCAATCAGGTCATGCACAAACCACAATATTTATGTTTTACTGGCGAGTTAAAAATGGAAATCATAATAGGGCTGGGACAGCAAGAATTATTTCCAGAAAGGGAAAAATGGCTTCAATTTATTTTGTCCTAGTATAAATAGAAGATCTCAGCCAAACACCAACTCACTCTTTACTGCCATTGTGCATAATGAATCTATATCCACATCCTCATGGGACATCCATCATTAAAGCAATAGTGAACTGGAAGAGATCTCTTAGAACAAGGCCAGTCCTCTGCTGCTGTGCCTATCACATGTTACAGTCCTTTTCCTGAAGGGACAGTGCCCAGGCACCAAAAGTGACAGCACAACAGTCTAATATAACTATTCTCTCAAAAGTTATCAGATAAGTAACTGAAAATCCATTTCTACCACAGAATACAGGAGAGAATCCAGTCTGAGCACAGGTTAACATCCTCCTGGGGACTACCTAGGCTGGGTTTAGACACCTACTCAGAGATGCTCCAAGGACACCTCTCTTGTGTCCTAATTCTTGTATAATAAAGTGTTTCTTACACTGTCCTCTCCCTCAGTGGGCAAAGAGTCAACTTCATTACTTTCTACATATGCAAATCTCTTCTTTAGTCACCACTCTTCCCATTTGCTCAATATCTAAATATCCACTCCAGCAAATGGAGTTCTTCCTCCCACCCTCATCTTTGGGAATCTATGGCCATGTTCCTCATGTTGTCGTCTTCCCAATGTATTATCCTCTGAAGCCCCTGTGATATCATGGGCTGTTGAATTACATACTGCAGTTTTTGGACTCCAGCTGCTCAAGGCAGTGATCCTATCTTCTTAAAGGACTTGGTTTATAAATCAAAGAGAGAAGTCTGATAAAGCAAGGAACCAAGAAAAACATGCATTTAAACTACAGGATGACACAAAAGGAAAAGAAATGTCTGTATCAGTGTCTTCTACAATTCTGTCCACACAACCTTTGAGATGGCTCTGTTAGGGGTTACTGAAAGAAAACAAACCATTTCCCTCCAGCTTCTTCCTGGTAATTTTTTGTCTCCCATCTCTTCTCCTCCTCCAGCAAGCTCTTCCCAAAAGAACTGTCAGCTGGAGGGGATTCCTTCCCTTCCTACAAGTGGGCAGTACTGCTTCATCTCTCCCTCTCCCACCTCCCCCTACACCTCTCCTCTCAATTTTTATGTGTTGTAAAATTCAAAAAAATAAAATTACCTTTTTCTGCACATAAAAATACATACCTAAAGTGGCTCCTTCAGAATAGCTGCTGCTCTGCGCTACCCCAGAGAACAAACGGACTACCTGCACCTTCAAATAGGTGGGAACTGACATATAGATCCATTTCAGGGCTACGATAGAACAGCTGCATGTTTTACTAGCACGAGATAGAAGTGACAAATAGACCCAATCTCATGTTCAAGTCCAAACAAAATTCACCATACAAAACCAGCCTCCTTAATTAGATACACTTAGAAGTCCATTAGAATTCAGTGTACACAGCTGCCAGCAGCTGCAGGTGGTCAGGAACACACTCAAAGTGGCTGCTCACTGCAGAGAAACTTACCCCAAGAGAGCTCATCCAGGAATTTTCTGCAAAGGGTAGAACGAAGGGTGCCAGAGGAGAGCAGACAATACTACAGACCCATTTCACTCTAAAATCAAACTGTAAATTATTCTATCAGATAATAATAATTACACAGATATTTCATCCTATAAACAAAGTAATAAAGCCGTCTCTTTTCACACAAGAGAAGCATCCATGTAGCAAAATGCCAAAAATGGTCACAATTTCAGAAAGAAGTTTTCCATTTAGGGATAGACTAGAGCAATACACTCTCCTGTATTACTTTTCCTAGAAATAAAGGTTTTAGCAGGCTCAATAATGCCAATTATTTTATTGCATCCACAAAAGATGCAGAGAATTCTCTTCTAAAATCAGTTGGCAATTCATTAGCATCTCATCTTCTAACTGAACTACAAGAAAGAAAATAACTGAATTACTAAAAATCTGACAGAAGAAAGTGAAAGTTCCGTATAGTCTCTACTCCCATTGAAACACACAGGGCAACATTGGTAGGCATTTTACACACTCAGCTTTGCACTTGATCATTCTTTAAAGACCTGTAAGAACCGTAAGTATATATAGTGATACACTAGACAGGTTGATGCCAAAGTACTAAAAAGTGCATCACAAATACCAACCCTTCATTTCACTGTCAGGACTGTGACTACCGTCAGTAGCCTAAACCAAGTTTAAATTTTAATTTAGGGACCCTGTAAGACCCCTCTTGAGGCTCTGCAATGTACAGCTGAGAGGTAAAAGGTGACTACACATAGCTCTTGTACAGGGAAATAAAAAAGGTGAATTATCCCTTTAGGATGAGTAATTTTGAAAGGCATAGATTCAGGACCTTGTTCTTCCATTCTAACTCAACCATTTAACAAACTCGCATCAACTCGCTTTTAATGGAACCGGGGCACAGGAGAGGAAATGGGACAACTGAACACCAACACCCACAGAGCAAGAGAGCCACAAGATCAAGCATCCACTTGCTACAACCACACCCAAGACCACAGGAACAGGGTTTTTGGCACCAAGACCACTGTCGGGAGAACAGTGAACCCCACAGGTTCCACGTGCAGCAACTGCTGCTAACTCACACTAGGACCCTCATGAATGCAACCACCTCAGGAGAGTGGGGAAAGGCCTAACTTCCCACCATACCAAGCCAGGAGCCACACTGATACCCAAAAAGCCCCCTGGGGCAAAAGAATCTCAAGAGAACGGGACCCCAAGAACACACCCGGCCACTGCCCCTCACAGGGCAGATTGGGGGACCTCCAGCCACAGTCCCTGATAAAGTCTCCACGGCCATCAACAGCCAATCCGAAGACGGGGTGAGACGCCCCCTCCTCTAATTAGGCCAATAGGAGGCAGGGGCGCGAGGCACACGGCCAATCAGCAGGCG
>NC_031792.1:6687108-6693198 GCF_001522545.3 Parus major | reverse complement strand
TCTGCCCGGGTTTTTACTCCCACCTTCGGGAGGTGGCGACCAATCAGAGCCCCGCTCTCATCGCCGCCAGGGGTATCTCCGCCAACCAGGGCGCGCTTTTCATAGCGGGGCTCCGCCCCCCGTGGGGGTGGTGATGTGGGCACCGTGGGCAGTGCCCCCTACTGGGCGGGTGGGGGGGCGGCCGACGCCCCCTGGTAGAGGGAAGGGGCGGGGCGGCGACACCTCCCACACCCCTCACTCCCAATTTTCCAGGACAGGTGGGGCCGGGGCCATCCCCCGCTCCAGCCTGGCTGAGGAGGTGACTGATAAACTTGTGTGCTCCCATCCGCGATGCTCTGCAGCCCCTTCAGCGCTATCTGGCAGCCCCTTGGAGCATAATTACCTAAAAGTTTGTCAAAACCAGAGGATTCCACTGGAATTTTACTTAAATCTGACAAAGTAGAAGCTGAAATGTGAGCTATTAATATCTGTTGAAGGCCGACCCATGAGAAAATGTCCGCTAAAGGGCTCCTTCTGCCTAAAATGACCCTAAATGGTGCTGTAGATTAATTTTTTTCATGGTCCATGTGTCTAAGTCCTAAATGTCTGCTCAAAGGATAATAAATACAATTGTTCAAAAATGTAACTAATTGGTCATTCCAGTGCAGTTACTGCCATACTTGTGTTTGTTTATCTATTTGTATTAGGGTAGCAAGGAAAAACATCCCTTTATTATTGCTCATTTATCATTAGCACACACTGAGATAGCTTTAATCAAGTAGGTTAGTGGATATTTAAGCCAGACAATCCCTGTGTTTAGGACTTTTTAGTTTTATTCTAAATGGCTTCATGGACTGCGTGTAAACCACTGTTCACTGCAGTGTGGGCAGCTACAGATCCCTCAATGGGCCATTGTGGCCAACTGACCAAAGCCCAGGAGGACAGGAAGGGGAAATTTGAGTTAAATATTAATCACTACTTTTACAGAACAGGTTCTGCTCAGTCTCTGTGCTGGGAGAACAGCGAGAGGGTCAGATCTTGGTGCCATGAGGTATAACTCTACATTATGTCTGCCCTTTTAAAACCTGGAGTGGTCTTTTAAATTAAGAGCTGGTGGTGTAAATTAAAATCATCTCCTGCTGTACTGATCCCCTTCCATGAGCAATCAAAATTTCAAAAACAGCCCATAGAGATACAAATTTTCTAAACTGTGTTAACAAATTTGATCTTAAAATGTTACATATGGGTTCACTTCATGTCAGCAGAATTTGTTTAATATATATTAATATCTTTAATATTTGTTTGTTGGTTTTTTTCACCTTAACTATACTTCTTTACACCTCTGGGCAGTTCTCTAAATTATGGGAGTCATGGAGCCAATTTATTTCCCTGTCCCATAGAATCAGTTTCAATTTCATTATACCATGCAGAAGCTTTAGGAGAACAAGTACTACAAGGGAATACACAAAAGCAAACAAAACTGCTTTATTTCTTATAAATTTTAAAAGCTGTGTGTGTTACTTTCTAAAAAAAAATCAAAATGCATTTTTTGGGGGGTTTTCCAGGAGTCTCCCTAACATTTTTGAAGACTTGGTGGCTCCACCCCAAGAGATGTAGTCTCACAATGGAATACAAAAGTGCGCCCTTTCCTGAAGCAGAGTTCACATTGGAAGTTGTTCCACAGGTTATTTCTTTCCCTTTGTAGTCAAATCAGTGCAAGTTCACTGTGGATGCACCAAGCTACCAGATGCTGGTCTGATTCATCCCCTGCAATATCCATGTTATAAATCTGTATTGTGATATTGGCTTTCACAAGTATTAAGATGAATATTATATGTTAATTACTTTTTGGCTATGTATGTACTTTTTTTCTTGCTAACAAGTTTTAAGCTTAAAGGAATCTCCTAAGTACCAGCAAGGAAATCCCAGAGGGCAAAGACAGTGGGGCCCAAGATGTTGTTAGTGGAAGAACAATAGAGCCCAAATTGTTATCTGAAGCCAAGATCAGGCATCAGGGGGGAAAGATATGAAGCCCAGCTGCCCTCAAAAGAAGGATGAGGGGCCCAGACTGTTATCAATACTGACCATTTGCAGAAGAAAGGAAACCAGACTCAAAATAATGTTGGTCAGCAAGAATAATGATGACCAGCAGAAATAATGATTGTCAGCAAAAATAAAAACTATACAGATCATGTTCTAAATAGGTGGAACCAGGGAGGGGACATGCTAAATACTTGTTGAAAAAGTTTGAATATGCATTAAACCCTCACAGCAGGAGGGGATAAAAAGAGTGTTCCCAAGATACCAGGTGTGTTCTTGGCAATGCACCAAGGCACCCGGCTGTTTTAACCCTTTGCTTTATTTCCTTTGTCTCCTAATTGTCTTTTTGTTTATATTAAACTTTTTATAATTTATTAAGTGAATCTCATTTTTAATATCCAGCATCTGATATAATGCCTATTGTAATTCCCACATTTCATGTGTTGTTTCTGATGGCCCAGCACAGCCCCACAACCTTGTGCTGGCAGAGAGGTCTTCACATGAGGTTCATTTATTTATTTCTAATCTACATCGTTCCAGTGAACTACATGAAATATACCCCTTCACCTCCAGTCTGGAAAGTGCTGTAACTCTCCTGAAAATCCTCCTTTCCCTGCTCAGCTCCCAGGCGAATCAGATCCACGTCTCCATCCCTGCATCATCACATTTGGATGCTGCTGCTGCAGCAGTTTCTCTCACCTGTTCTGTCTGTTCCCTCTGGTCACATCAACGTTTATTTTTACACTAGTTCCCACACAGAAGCAAGTGTACTACTGACTGCCTTCTCTCCCCTTTTCAGATTCCAGGTGGAAAAGCACACTGGAACTCCACCCAATTTAATTTACTCATGAGTATCTTTTTGCTGTATTTTCCTTGGACCTCCTCACCCCTTCCTTTCCCCTAGGAAAATCACTCCTAAGTCTCTGCCTTAAAAACAAGCCTCGCACACCTGGACCCCACTGCCTAAAGCTGTTCCCCAACCCTCTCTCAGACCCCTTAGAAAGATTTTCTGGTTTTTTTCCCCCATTTACATGGACATTTCAGGTTTTGTTTGCATTATTGGATTTTTCTCCATGACATAATCCCATTATGAGGAACATATAGATTAAACATGACAAAGAAAAATGCTCAAGTTCTCTAAACTCATTTGAATTATAGAAGCAGCTACTGCCTCCCTGGCCCTGGTGACCTCCCAGTCTCATTCTGTGCATGACAAGTTGGTACTTAGGTCTAGATTCCCAAATTAAACTGTGCATGGAATTGGGCTATGCTTTGTGGCACCCACTTCCCACCCCCATGCAAGTCATCAGCTGGCTGTGATTTAAAACCACAATCTAAAAGATGGAAAAATTTCAGCTCTGTCCCTGTGTCTGTTACAACCTGCTAAATTATAATGCAACTGAAATGTAATTACTTTTCATCCTGCACAGAGAACACAAAACATGAATTAACTAGTTTAGAGTAAACCACAATAAATTTCATTAAAGTGGCCTCATCTAAAACACATACAAGTACAATAAAGTTATTTTATTTTGGTTCTCAGAATAGTTCCTCTGCAATAAGTTAGTCTTTTTTTTCCCTTTTATTCTGAATTAAACCCTTTAACTGGAAAAAAAAATGACTAAAACAAGTTTGAGGGTGTTGTAATAGCATCTCGATAAACTCAAAATTTTATTTGTTTTTAAAAATTAAAAACATACCATTAGCTGAAACATTCACCTCATGCATTCACTATTGGCTCTGTTTTTGCCTGGTTTGTCCCCAGCCAAGTGGTATTTTTTTGTCCAATATTTAATAACGAGGCAGAGAATAAGCCAGGAAACAACTTGCATCACACCCCTCCTCCCAAACCCCCCTAATTTTCACTGGTCATTTGGTAAAAGATACAGCAAGTTTTAGGAAAAGGCAGCTTTTCAGTTCACTGCAAATCTATTTAGCAAAGCCCTGTTGGGGTGTTGGGATAGGAAAAGTGAGTACTGATGCCAAAGTGCCTGCAGGAAAATATTTTGTCACACACACCAATATCTCCCGGACTCCATTAGAACAATATTTATAAAGGCAGCTGCTGCTCCTAATGATACCTTGAAAGTCCATGGTTTTAAGGAGACAGAAATCAACTGGGAGTTTGACATTTCACAGCTTTTGCTGCAAACTGTATCTTTGCAAGATTCTGCAGGGTTCTTGTACTCAGCCGCTCCTGTGGAGGCTCAGCCTTTCCACAGGCAGCATATTGTGGTTCCTGTCAGCCCAGTTTAGGCAAGTACAGGAACTCCAGTGCAACTCAGGAACTCCAGTTCTCTGCATTGCCAGATTTGTTCATTCCTGGAGCATTTCCCAGAAATCTGTGCTGGACAGATGTAGTTCAAATTCAGGTCAGTTACTTTTTTAGCTGGGATTACTGTTGATTTAGTGCACACATTTCTTCTCTGGAAGAGATCTCAGATACCATGATCCCAACAGCACTAAATTGCCAGCACCCAATGCTCCCAGCTGATTTCCCACTGGAGTTCAGGTGTCTCCATGGCCCAGCCCTGGCTCTGTAGAAGCATTGCCATTATTAGGAAATAATTTGTGCATCAACTGCAAAATAAACACAGAGGGTGTTTGGGTTTCCTTTCCATTAAGCAGGCCAGAATGACTCTGAAAACTCTCCATGCTTTGGGATATTTCTGAGTTCATTAGAAAGTTAAATAAAATTTAATATTCTCTATTAAAATTATTCCTATAGTGCATTATACAAACTTTCTAATTTTTCCAGAAGATTTGTCTCCAGCACTGGGAAAGGATTTGATACAGCAGCCTTTGAGAGCCTTTTTCAAGATGTGATGAGATGACAGTCAGCTTTCCCCTACCTTTGTCAGAAAAGAAAGGATCTTCAGAGATCTTTTTCCTGGTTCTGCATACATTTGATAGATTAATAAAAGAGGCAACGTAAAAATATGTTCAGTGATAACTTGTGGTAGATGTTTAGACAACAGCCGCATTTCCTTTAAAAAAAATTGTATTTTAAGATTTTAGTTTGTACATGTACTAATGCTATACTCTGTTTATCTTGGCTTTTTAGAGAACAGCTAAAAGTAAGTCTTGTAGCTGGGAAAACTCTGTATCCTTTTTCAGTATGCATAAGACTAAAAATACTTACCTGTCAGATGGGCAGTCTTCCTCCTTCTGCATAAGTTAAAAATTAGAAGTCTGACTTTCTTATGGATATAGGAGCTGGCAGAGGGTTTCCAAGCTACCAAGTCATCTCCACCACAGATACCTCAGTGTATAACCTGAGCAGGCTTTCCCTGATAAGAAACTGATACTTTCTTTCATTCTTGCAGTTTTGAACAAGAGACTAAACACATCATTGCAGACAAGTTGGTTCTTTTTTCTGAAGTCTGTTTCTACTTATTTAATCAATTTTAAGTAGGGTCTGTATCCTTACCCCAGTGTTTATTCTTCTGATGTATTTATCAACAGCAGTCACATCCTCCCCTTTGTTTTGTCAGACTACACAAACCATGTTTCTTTTGTTTCTTCCTAACACATTCCTCATGCCCAGCTCTCTACCCCACCTCTGGGGCAGAGGCTCTAGTGGGGCAACAAGGCTTTTACAAGATTTCATTATAGATGATACAGTTTTAGAAATTGGTTGATTTTTAAGGGCAAAAAACATCCCCAGGGATATCTCCAGCTCTTATCTAAAAGTATGGATTGCCAAGCTTGTGGAAATACTCAGCAGTTCCCATTCCATCCTTCAGCACCTATGGAAGATGACTAAGGTTCATCTAGAGATGGCATCCAGAGAGCATTCAGAAATACAGATGAGCAGGCAAGTTCAAGAGGACAAGGCAGATCTAAGTCCAAAGTTAGAATTAAATTTGTATGTTATGATGTAGGCTGGTAATAAAAGTATGACAAAATCCATTAATAACTTACCAAGTCTAGAACAATAAGCACAGACTCAAGAGCCATAGCTAGTTTCAATTTATACTAAGCTAAAACCCAATACTCCTCTAGAATTATTCAGACAAGAAGTAACAGCCCTGAGCTTGGCTTAAATAGGACTTCTGGTTTTATTTGGGG
>NC_031792.1:6680009-6687083 GCF_001522545.3 Parus major | reverse complement strand
TGTGGAAGCAGTGGTCACAGGTGAAGCTGCTCAGGATCAGGAGGATTAGAGGCCTCTGAAGTCTAACTTAGTGCTGTACTGGTGTTCAGGTGCTGAAGGCAGATCTTAGTCATGAAGGCTGAAGGCTGACTTAGCCATGGATTCTTGGAGAAGTTGGTTTGGCTTTTTTTTCATAAAGGTGTAATTTGAGTATGTCTTAAATCTAATATTTGTATCATTATCCTATTTGTTAACAGCTCATAGGACTGGTGCAGAAAAAAAAAGACAATTGTGCTTGGCTTTTTTTTAATTGATTTCAGCCTTTATTTATGGTGGTCTTAAGTCCTTCTTTAATTTTTTATTGTAACATGTTAAAAATTAGGTCCTTGGAAAGAAAAACAGTGCTGGAAATTTTTTTCCACATTCTGGAACTTTAAGTGGAAGAACCACACCTATTATGGTATGTGGATGGGGTTGTGTTGTTTGTCACCACCCTGGAGACTGGGATTTCTTATGTGAGTCCTGACCCTGCAGCAGGTGCTGTCTGAGCAGACCCTGAAACTGGTGTCATTTTGGACTGCATTGAAAGTATTTTTGCAGCATGGTTCTCTGGAGTTGGATGTGTCCTTCAAGAGGGTAGTTGTCTAGGTGGAAGAGAAATGTTTGTTTAGTGAGTGATTAGTTTAAAAGGAAGGAATGTTTTCTAACTTAACTGATTTGGAAGGTAAGCATATTCCACCCACACTGTAAGTGGAATTCACTATTCACATCTATTCAGACAGATGTTTGAATACCTTTGAAAACAACTGGTTTAGGAAAACAGGAGGAATCAAATGGAGCAAGCGCCAGGATTTTTCAGGGAGTTAATGCTGCCTTATCTCTGAAGGTGATAAAAATGAAAGGATATCCTCTAAGACAGCCATTAGGATTGAAGCTGCAGCCTCTGCCAGGGTGCAGATGGCTACAAATAAGAAATTTCAGTGGTCACACAGACAGGAAAAACGTAAGAATGTGCTGTTCAGGGGAAAAGCACAGAGCTGCCCAGAGCAGGGAATGCTGGAAGGGCTTCTGCTGTTCTTCAGTGAAACAGCACTGGATAAAGGATGCCAATACTGTAGCCTGGGAAGAAATAACAAATTTGCTTCCCCAATATCTTTTAGTGAACAGAAAATAACCTAATTATTTTGAGCCAGTCTTTTATCAGGAAATAATCCTCATTATCAAAGCTCAGGTGATGTTGCCCAGGTGCACCCAAATATTATGTATTCCAGGTGTGCCCAGGCACCTGGCAAGCCTGACCCAAAACAAAGGCGTTTTCTTCAAAGCAGCAGATTTACATGGTAAAGTTATGACAGGACTTTGCATTTCTCTGTTACTATGGAATTGTTAAACTGTTGCTTTGAACACCTGTAACCCCAGCCTGCACATAGTGGAAAAATTCCAGATTTGCTTGCCTGAGCATGAGGCTGCAGTTCACAATAAAAGATTTGCAGCAGTTCCAGCTGAGCGTGCTCGTGTGTCCTGCATTGTGTCAGGTTTGCTTTGCCTTTATTTTGCACGGAGACTTGTTTCCAGAGTTTTACTGTTAGATACAATTGGTATTTCCCAGGGCTCTAAAATCTGTTTTCTTGGGAAGACTGTCTCTAAAGCCAGTACACCCCACTGAGAACTCAGAGAGGATCTGGACTCTTCAGGTTTATCATAAGATCCCAGACTTTAATCCCTGACTTCCAAAATCTGCTGCTTAGTGAATTTGCCTTAATAATAAAGCATGGTAATAGCAATGGCATTTCTCAAAGCAAACTTTGAGTAGTTTTAATTGAGAGACTTGCCAGCTGCCAGCCTGGCCCCTCAGAAGCTGATTTTTACACTGAAATGTCTTTGCCACTGAGGTAAGATTATCTTGAAAGCTATTCTTATAGTTGCTGAGGTATTCAGGAAGGCAAAGGACAGGAATAGGCCTAAGATGACAAGGTCATTTTTCACTACTTGGATCAGCTTGATACAGGCTGAATTCATCTCCCTGGTGAGTTCTGTTTCACCCCAGAATACCTGAAAGGTTGAATGAGCTGCTTCACATCCTAGTGGTTCTCTTCAACCTTCAAACACTGTAAATGAACAGAGAGGAGCAGCTGTGGCTGCCCCATCCCTGGAAGTGTTCATGGCCCTGTTGGATGGGGCTCGGAGCAACATGGGATGGTGGAAGTTGTCCCTGCCTATGGCAGGGGTGGAATGGGATGGATTTGGGGTCACTTCCAATCCAAACCACTCTGTGATTCTGTGATTTCCTGTGTTCGTCTCTGCACTGAATTCCACATCCTGTCCCTTCTCTCCTCTTTCCTCATTAATACCTTGCAGAACTTTTAGGAACTGTGCTGGTGATGCCTGTTTCTCTTTTTTCCCCCTATCACTTCCCTCGTTTTATTTTAACCTGTTTACTTTCTCTTTTAGTGTAGAAGAAAGTATTTTAAAATAACATTATTTCATTTACTATAGAGCAACTGCAACACAGAAAAACCACATGGAAGGTGTAATTAAGACTAAAAGTCAATTCAGTATCTCTGTGACACCTGCTGGGAATTTGTCTCCTTTCAAAGTTTTTCTCCAAGTTTTATTTCACAGCTGGCATGTTGGTTGATAATAGAAATACAAAATAAAAAATAATGAAAAAGCCCTGTGCTGTACAGAATGCTATCTTCTCTCAGCATGCAATCTTCAATAGTGAATCATGCAATTGTTGAAAAGCTATTGGCAAACCCTGGATTTGAAGGTGGAAAAAAGACATAATGTGCAATAGTTTTCCTTACCTGATTTTAAAGAAACATCTTCCCAATGAAGACAACAACTTACATAGTCATAAATTCATTTGAATCTTATTTTTCATTGCTTTACTTCTTGGATGCTCCTTTGGCAAATTATTTCTGGCCTTGTGTCAGATGCTGTTTCCATTCACAATGCAGTAACAGTCCTCTGTGAGTGATATCATAGTACCATACCACAGCCCTTATTGTCACTTCTCAAATTTAACACACTGAAATACGTTCTTTGTTGATTGTTTGGGGACTTTCAGATCTAGGGTTTCACTGAAGTCAGTCTAACAAAAAAAAAAGAGAGAACAGAGCCTGGAGAACTTGGACAGTTTGCAATGTGCAGAAAAACATGGAAACAAAAGAAGGGCAAAAATGAAAAAAAAATTATATATTTCTTGTAGAGAGGGAAAGCTTGAAATGACTTGAAATAAGTAATTTTTTTTTTAGGTTTTGAGGTGGCACAGATTCATTATTTTTATTATTAAAATAATAATAATTTATAATATATAATATTAAAATAAAATAATAATAATTTATTAGTATTATTTATTACTGACCCTGCCAAGAGATCTACCCACATGATTTCTCTAGATTTTTTCTAGCACACGGTGTAGGGCAGGCAAATCCCTGGCTACTTCCCTTTCACCCCCAACATGTGCTCTCTGGCCGCAGCTCTGCACCTATGTACCAAAGGAAGTGCATCCAAATACAAAATAATTATACAAAAAAATAACAAATACAAATAACAAATAGTTTAATAATACTTGATCCCAGGTAAGCCCTTCTAAACATAGACCAGGAGCTCCACGGTTGCTTGCTGTGATCTGTAGTTTTCATCTGATGACACAGTTCCATCCTTTGCTGGGATAAGGTTTATGAAAACTGGTGGATGTGTTTGAGCCAGTGTCTGTGTGCACAGAAGTGATTCTTTTGAAGGGTTATGTAAAGATATATTTTCCAGAAGACAGAACAAAGAGAAGGAATCTGGTTGAGGTACTTAAGGCCTGATCATGCAAGGAGTGGAACACTGAATTTTAAATGCAGATTACAATACTTGCATCCCCAGGTCCCTGTAAGGTTGCAGGGGTGTATTTGTGTGTGTATGTGTTTAAGCATAAATTGATCTAAGGACATAATGATATATGCTTATTTTTCCCCCCGTTAGAAGTTAAAAAGGTAGTTATGAAAAAGAAAGGGAGAAAGGGAGATGGAAGACTTTTGCAATTGGTTAGCAAATATTGAGTTAACATCTTTGCTAAGCAGATACATGTTTTTGGATTGCTTTTTAGTCTTCCCAGTTGACAAGGAGCTGGCAAATGGGTCTGTCGTCCAGCTGTATTTTCAGTAAGTATGGAAAAGATCTCCTTAGACTTCTTAATGGAAGTGAGTGTCTTATTTATCATACACAGTAAAATATTGATGTGTTTAAATATACTGATCTATGAGATTTTAAAAAATAGAAAACTTGGTCAAATTTTGCCCTTGCTGTTATCCACTGAGAGTGTACCAGGTGGCATGTTGAGGAAGAATTTAGCCAAAAGCAATTTTGAGGGAAAACTATTAAAATATAGATGAATGAAGGTGCAATAAATGGAATTGTTTCATGCTAACTAAATTGTAACAGTTATTAAAGTTATTATTAGAAGCAATCAAAAGAATCAGTGTTACAAGACAGATGCACCCCTTTACAGATGTTACATGTTAAAATTGAGGTACAGGATGTAGTTTGGAAGATAAGTGATGTCCCGAGACAAAAACAGCCTTGAGATGGACAAAATTAGAACGACTTTGGGCATTGGGCCTAAAAATCAGTAAATATAAGACTAATTAGTAGACTTCCATAACACAAGGCTCAGTATGCACACACAAACCTGTAAGGTTATCCAAAGGACAACGAAGAAAAGGAGAAGCCTTTGCCAAAAGACCACCAAAAGAAGACTCAAGACCCTTTAGCAACAAGTGAGGCATGTGCTGTGAAAAAAAGTGATGTAAAGTCAGAAAAATCGGAAATAGGAGGAGATTTATGTGAAATATTAATGAATATGTACAAGCATACAGTATATATGTTTAGCTTGAAGTGCTTTGTCTTGTACATGAGGCAGGGTGGGAAGCCCTCCCTGTACCCCAGTCGGTTTTCTACGTGAGGTGGGGTAACAAGCCCTCCCAGTCAGTTTTGCTTATGCTTTAAGTATTAAGTAATACTAGCAGATTATATATATAAATATAAATTAATATATATAAAGTTATATTTATTTATATATAAATAAAATTTTATATAAATTTATACATATATAAATTGTAATTTTTATTAAATTATATTCTTTTACTAGGCTGTACTCTTTTATACCAAATTACTATTCAATTTACTAAATTGTATTCGTTTTTAATTAAGCTGCCATTGACCCAAGGGACCTAGTCGTCAAAATTCTAATTTCATTTATAACAAAGATGTCTTCTGACCCCAAGAATCTGCATTCATGTGGCAAAGGATTCATTACTCACACTGCATTGCTTTCTGATATATATTTTTGTATCATCATTTCCCATTTGAAATTCAGCTCTTAAATCCCCAAAGGGAATTTGCTGGCAGTCAATTAGCCAAATAGCTACATCTTGGTGGAGACCTTGGAGAGTCAACCAAGTGACTGGGACGAGGCAGGAAAGCCTAGAGTTGGAGGAAGCCTTGTAATTTGCTTCCAAAAACGCTGAATACACTGATACGAGTGTGAAGCTCTCCTGCAAAATGGTGTTTTTCATTATTGTGGGGCAAAATGTCTTTAATGTTGGGAGGGAAAAGGGATCTTCAAGCCTTGCCAAGCTGCAGTGGCAAAAGATGGTTGTGATGTCTCTTCTCTCTTCCCGTGAGGGAAAATCATGGTAAAATAAAAGGGCAACTTCAAATTCTTGCAACTTTTGCAAGATATGGGGAAAGACTATTGGAAGGTTGTAGGACAGGGATTTTGTTAAAGATCTCTCAGGAGCTGACTCATCTTCTGAGAAAATGTGATTCAGAAAGAGATTGTTCTCCCCCTCAGGCCACAGGTTTGGGGTGGAAATTGTAGGCGGTCCCCTCCTTCCTTTGGAGACACTGGGATTCAGCTTCTACTTGCATGTCCTAGTTCCTTTCAGCTGTGTCCTGCTCTTTGCCTTTATTCAACTGACACTGACTTCAAATACATGTATTTCTTTATTTCTTATTGTCAAGAGAACCTATGTTCAAACTTCCTGCTGCCTTAGGAGTTTAAAAACTGCCAAAGCACTGCTGAATCTCACTTCTTGTGGCCCTCCAAAGAACTTTATTTCAAAGGTTATAAAAACCCTAGAGCACAATACAAAGCCTCTCTCTTGAATTAGTTTTTAAGTGAATAGCTCTGTAGAGCCCTGGGTGTATTTGGGGCATTGAAATAAAAACCTTGCGGAGCAAAGTCTGTAAATATAAATTCTCGTGCCTGAGAATTCCTGTATACCACTGATTTTCATCAGTTGAAGACTAGGCTGCTACTCAGAAAAGACCCTGCAGCTCCCTCCCAACACTGGGTTTGGTGATAGTGCCTAAGGGAAAAGCTGCAGGTCCTATGTCTCCAGGTGTGCATTTCCAGCACCTAAAGTCAATATTCCTGAGTTGAAATAAGAAGGATGACTCACTGTTTGAGAACTGTGAGGCCCCAATGATGATTGCAACAGGAAATGTCTTAATATTTATTATTAAATAGAATGATGCAAAATGCAGCCTTCTGTACTGATACTAAATTAAAGTAAGAAAGGGATTTTTGGAGTTATTCTGCTTTTAAGTGCAACAGGAAAAAAAAGGGCTTAAAGGTACCAGGCAGCTGATGGAAAACTACAGTTCCTAGTGATCTGTATTATCAGTCATGATGTGTCTCCTAGACATTTTAAATTCCTTATTGCCTGCTCCTGTGTCATAAGTTCCTTCTCATACACCCTGTTCTTGCAAACTGAGTAACTGCTCAAACAAAGTGATTGGGGGTGAAATAAGAGGTGTGCCATGAAACACCTTGTTAGCACAGGCAATTCCATGGTGCCTGATGGAACAGGTTGTTATAAATTTTTATTATGATATTGGCTCTCGCAGATGAATATTACATATTAAATACTTTTTAGTTATGTATGTACCTTTTTCTTGCTAACAAGTTTTAAGTTTAAAAAGAATTTCCTAGGTACAAGGCGAGGAAACCCCAGAGGGCGAGGACACTGGGGCCCAGGCTGTTATCAGGAGAACATATGAAACCCAGCTACCCTCAGGACAAGGATGAGGGGCCCGGAT
>NC_031792.1:6672448-6678889 GCF_001522545.3 Parus major | reverse complement strand
TACAAGACAGATGCACACCTTTACAGATGTTACATGTTAAAATTGAGGTACAGGATGTAGTTTGGAAGATAAGTGATGTCCCGAGACAAAAACAGCCTTGAGATGGACAAAATTAGAACGACTTTGGGCATTGGGCCTAAAAATCAGTAAATATAAGACTAATTAGTAGACTTCCATAACACAAGGCTCAGTATGCACACACAAACCTGTAAGGTTATCCAAAGGACAACGAAGAAGAGGAGAAGCCTTTGCCAAAAGACCACCAAAAGAAGACTGAAGACCCTTTAGCAACAAGTGAGGCATGTGCTGTGAAAAAAAGTGATGTAAAGTTAGAAACATCGGAAATAGGAGGAGACTTATGTGAAATATTAATGAATATGTACAAGCATACAGTATATAAGTTTAGCTTGAAGTGCTTTGTCTTGTACATGAGGCAGGGTGGGAAGCCCTCCCTGTACCCCAGTTGGATTTGCTTATACTTTAATAATACTTAATTACTGGCAGATTATATATATATATAAATTATAAATACATATTTTTTACTAAATTATATTCTTTTACTAAACTGTACTCTTTTATACCAAATTACTATTCAATTTACTAAATTGTATTCATTTTTAATTAAGCTGCCATTAACCCAAGGGACCTAATTGTCAACATTCTAATTTCATTAATAATAGTAACAACACATAGACAGACAACATGAAGACACCAAGGTCAGTGAAGAAGGAGTCAAGTCTCGGGAGGAGAATGAGGAGATGCCTAGAATTGACCCTGAATGCTGTTTTGGTAGGCCATTGAGATGGACTATGACACACTGGAATACCCCCTTTAATTCATGAGGAAGTATGGGGCAATGGAGTGTTCAAACTGTAGATGTGAGCAGACGTATCGATGATGAAGCAAAATTGATACTGAGGGGACTGATCCCATGAGAAGCTTGAACTGAGGGGAGAGAGTGATGAAGACCCTTTGCCCCCAGGGAGAGAAGAAGACCTCTGTTCCCAGAGATAAAGATGATCGTAGAGATAGATGAAGAGAACCTTTGCTTTTGAACAGCTCATCCTTAAAATAATATTCCAGAATTTGACATGGCCCATAAACACAGCTGTAGGTGGGCTGTGAAAATGGGAGGAGTTTCATGATTGCAGATCTTTCCCCAGGCAGCTGCTATTCGTGGAAATGAAAAACCACAGGAGAACTGTTTCTTGTGGAGAAGTCTCCATGGCATGGCAAGAGAAAGCTCCTCTCCCTACAAGAACTGATGAAAGACTATTGTAAAATTGGTAAATGTTTTAAAATCTCAGGTTTTGTCTCTATGTTGTCAGTTGGGAAAGAAAAGAAGTCAGGCAGGGGGAGGAAAAAGGTTCTGAAAGTTTCATTCTGATGCTTCTTATTCTTTTAGTCCTGTTAATAAAGTTTTCTTCATACCTTTTAAGTTTTAAGCCTGTTTTGTCCTTCTCCTAATCCCTATCTCACAGCAAGAAATGAGTAAGTGCACTGGTGATTTTAGTCAGTGCTAAACCCACCACATTATTTGGTGCACTGGCCAGGAAACTCAAATCAGCAAACCAAAACCACTACATGGGACAAGTCTTGAGGTTTTTATATTCCGTGTTGTTCATTGCTGTGCTCTTTGTTATGATGATTTGGCTTTTAATCTACCAGTGAATACTGAATGAAGAATTAAACCATGAATCAGATTTCTTCTGTTGCTTGCCACTAACACAAGCAATTTTTATTTTCAGTTTCAGGTTTCTTTTACAGTAGAGGACAAAAATAAATTATGAGTGAAAAGAAGTTAAAATTATTATTCTCAAGCAAGTATCCTGCATCAGTGCTTAATCCTTCCATTATGTCTGATATCACTTGTCATTCTACTGTAATATTTGACACATACGTTTGTGGGACAAATTAGGATCTAATATAAAAGCTGCAATAATACTGACTTATGTGAAACTGCAGCTAATTATAACATATTTGAATTTTCATCTTTCAAAAAAGACCTCTATAAAATGAACAACCTTTCAGACTGCTGAAATGACTGAGGCAAGCAGAGGAGGGTTGAGGGAAGAAACATCCAAGGACAACAAGAGAAATCTCAGTGCTATAATGAGCCAGTATCAGGTGTTAATGGATTCTTTTTAATCGTGGGCTTTTTCAGGTGGCTTCTCTACCACAGGTGTGGGGCTCAGCTTATTTAAGTTGGAAAGGTTTGGTTGCCTTTATATATGAATGACTGATTCTGCCATCTTCAGAGGTTAAATGTCACTTTAGTCTTCACAGGTGGACTGGAAGAGATGAAGGAGTCAAGATGCCATTGCAGGAAGGTAGGTCTCACCAAGCAATAGGATGAGAGTTCACTAAATATTTTCTGCAAAGCAGCCTCTCCTTCTCTCTCCCCACTGTGTCTTCACTGTGCCTTTACTTGTAGACCTCTAGACCCTCAGTCTTTTGAATTCTCTGTGTCAGGTTCAATGTGTTCAATTCCCTGGAGAAGCATCAGGCATTGCTCTGCCTTGAGATCCTGCCAGTGCTCAAAACCTTGGATCCATCTGGAGAGAGAACATGAGCAGCATAAATTCCCAGCTTGTGTATTAGCTAAAAAAGTTGTTAATCTCTACTATTTCTGCATTTGGGATCCTCAGACTGAGTGTGGGCTCATTAGTCTGTTGAATTATATGTCAGAAGTAATTTCTTTTCCTGGGAAGTGAATCCTACATATGTGCAACTCCATTCCAAAATGGATTCCTTGTGTCTCAGACATTGCTGTTGCCTTAGATAGTCTTCAGAAAAACGAATTGTCTAATTAAATTCACCATTGGTTTTGCCCCCCATTTAGAAATGAGAGGTGATCATAGATTTAGCACATTTTCTGAATGCTGAGATTCATACGCAGAATGTTGAAGGTGCAGCAGCTTTCTTGAGCAGCCACTCTCTTGTGCTGCCCTTAAGCATCCTGGATTGATGCATTTTTCATTTTCCAATGCAGTTGCACCTTTCTGTGCTGGTGCTTCAGCAAATCCATAATATCTCCAAATCTAACACAAGGGTTATTTTGAAGTTTTCAGTTACAGGAATATTAATACTAGGCTAGTTTCCTTAACAGTCTGTTACATGTTGTAGACAAGGATTGTGGTGTTTGAGATGAACACAACACAAACTGCTGTGCAGATCTGCCCACCTCAGTAGAAGTCAGATGAATGGCACTGTTTCAGGCATGAACCAGAGCAGTGGGAAAATGGCCATCAAGAGTTAAGGGTTTATTGGTATAATGAAGGGTAGATTTTCTTCCTTCCCTTCCAATCCCTTTCAAAGAAGTCTCTGAGCAGAAACATAAAAGCTTGCTGTCCACCACCATTTACTGTGTCACTTCTTTTCAAAGATTTCTGTGCTGCTTTTCCTCATGTCTGCAGTTATTCCATTTATCCCTGTTTTTATGTTATGACCCCATTTGTAATGCATCTGTTCTTAGTTATTCTCCATCTTTCACTCTTCTAAACTTCATTGTATTCCCCTAGAAATCACCTTTTTGTTTTTAAGCTCCTGTCTGCCTCTCAAGGCTTCTGTATTTTTTGTTACCCTTTTTCTATGGAGCATCTTTGTTCTCACTGTGTATCTTAAACCCAGTTTCTTCAGCAGTTTCCTTCATCTGACTGCTGCTGGACTTCCTACATCTTGTCCCCAGTGTGTTGTCATTTTAAGTCATAGATGGAAGGCTGAGCCACAAGGCTGCAGGAACTGTGGACTTCCACACAGAAGTGCTGCAGCAAAATACATATGTCCAATTCCAGACCAGGCTGGCAACATTCTGATATATTTATGGGTCTGGAGAAATACTATGTCCCAGAGGCACTTAAATAGCCGGATGTTGTATCAAGTTTGAGTTGGCTAATAATGGTTTTTTATTGTTTTCTGCCCCTTACACAGCCTTGTTGACAGGTAGAAGTCTTGTCTGAAGGGCAGGATGGCCTCAGATGAGTTGGGGCAGTTAGTTTGGTATCATTTGTACATGTTGTGCTCTATATTTTTCCTAGAAGCACTGCTTAGTATTTCTTATATTGCTGAATTGTGTTCAGCAGTAATAATATTGGAGTATAATTATGATACTCCAATAATAATAAGCAATAGGGAGTTCTTTACTTAATCCCGCCACATTCTTAAGTTGTCTAACTTCAGTTTGCATTCTACTCCTAAAAACCAGACTGACTCAACTTTACCTCTGCAAGCTCTACCTTGCACATAACTGTCACACAGAACTAGTATGAATGATGTAATCCCCCATTTAAATCTTCAATCAAGTTTAGCTGTAAAGGATTACAATTCACTGGCTAGACTAATTTTACACTTTAATTTCAGGAGTTCAAGAGAATGGTGGGAATTTTCAAAGATTTTGTCACTTCTCTGAACTCATTCTTCAGGATCTCAATGTACCAGTTTGCTGAAGTTGCTGCTCCCAGAGACTTTAATGGTACCAGATGTATTCCTTGTTAACTTCTGTTTGCTCCTTTTATAATGAATTTAACATTACTCTTTAAGAGCACATTTTTGCAATCATAAATATGCACTTTACTGTTTGTACAATCATGGTCTTGGAAGTGATAAGGGACAGAGATGTTCACTTGATACATTTCTTATAGATTAAACATTGGCAGCCAAAGGTGAGGATGAGCTTCTCGGTACTTCATTAGTAAGATGTCCTGGAAAAGGGCACTAAGAGCTCCAGAACTTGTGTAAAATGGTATTCTTGGAAGTAAATGTAAGATGTCATCTACCTGATGGGTTTAACAGCAGGAGAGGCATCCTAGGGAGTGCTGCAGCCTTGAAGCATTGATGCAAACTGGTGGTGTTGTCACAGGCAGCAGATGAGTACCAGTGCTCACCAGGAATGGACCTGTGCACTGAATTAAACATGGCCATTGTGAGTGTCACCATGCCTGTAGTGACCTGCTGCTCCTCTATGAATAGCAGACGTGAAAACAACCATCCCCAAAGCCTTTCCATGCTGAAAGCCTTTGGGTTTTTTCCAACTGATTGAATTCCCTTTACATCTTGCTGGAGGTTCTTTTCTCAATCTCTCTCTCCCTGCCACCCTGCAATCATATGAATTTAGGTGCATGTAGAACTCATGATCATCACCAAGGAAGGACCAAGATTTGGGAGATTAAGCCTTTTTTTCTGGGGACTTTTTGTCCTGGGAGGACTGGTCTCTATGAAGGGAAATGTGTTATTCCTCAAATTTTGATTTCTCACTTGCTTTTTAGGTAGTGAATTGAGCACTGATGGCACTGCTCTTTAAGAGGAATATCCTGTGTTGCAGCCTTGCTGCAGGACTTCAGCTCTTACACCCTGGTGTATATACAGTGCAGGACTAGGAGCAGGTGAGAATGCAGTGGAGGTTGTACCTCAGACTTAGCTGAGAGACTTACCCAAGGGTCACCAGATTTCAGTTTTTTCAGAAAGACAAGGATAACACTGCTGGAGTCAGTGCTGTGAACATAAATTCTCACCAAGCACTACATACATATTAAAAGTAAATTCATTTATGTAGCGCTTTAACTACTGTATAAATTCAACCTCAAATGAAAGTCCCGTGTTGGGGGTTAGGTGTCCTTCCTTTTGCTCCTTCTCACCTATAGAATTTTTCCCCATTAGTTGCAGGGAAATCTGACTGCTGGTACTTATTGGGTGCTTGAGAACACAGAGTTTGGCTGGGCTCAGGGAGAAGGGGGTCAGGTAAAAGGGAGGGCGGGGGCAGCTGCGGGTTGGCTCGTTTCTTGAGCTTCAGAGCAGGACACATTCGGGGCTGTTGCTTGGTGAAAGAAATTCACCATTACCCAGACAGAGCTGCTGCTGCTGCTGCAGCATCTGCTGCTATGGATGCTAACGCTGAAGCAGGCAGCATAGTGCCTGTGGAATAGCAGGCCGCATAGCTTTCTCAGTCTTGCCTGAGAAAATGGCCTGGGAAATCATGGGGAGGATTTAAAGCAATCCTCAGAGACAGAAAACAGCCTTGCAGGTGCTGTTTGTCTGTTCCTTGTTTTCTGGCAAGAGAAGGTCGGGGGGTGGTGAGCCCCACTGACCAATGATGGTGATGTGTTAATTTACTAGCCAATAAGAGTTTCTTTTCTGTACTATTCACGTATCGGTCTATAAAAAAGATCTGAAGCAATAAACAGAGAGAAATTCTCCTGATCGACTCCTAGAGAGTCTGTGTCATTCTTCTCGCAGTTCCTACTAGAGCGACATGCTGCTGCTTCTGTTTCTTCTGCTTCTCCTTCTGCTTCTGCGGGCCCCATTACCCTGTCCTGCCGGGACATGCGGCAGTGCCAGCCACCACCTCAGAGCTGCTGATCCACCTCAGCCACCGGGCCGGGATCTCAGCTCATCCCTGCTGATCCACCTCAGCCACCGGGCCGGGATCTCAGCTCATCCCTGCTG
>NC_031792.1:6618208-6672018 GCF_001522545.3 Parus major | reverse complement strand
AGACACCCCTACTCAAAGATTTATAAAGAACTTGTACATTTTGGACTGGGAAGGAAAAAAAAAAATCCCTCCTCTTAAAGGGAAAACCCTAACTCAGAATGTCTTATTTACTCCTGTATTCATATTGCACGTTAAAATATTTACATTAAAATGTACCAGTTCTCAAAAGCAACTTGTTACTCCATTTTTCAACTGAACTTGGCCAGGCTAAAAAGAAAATTATATATGCCAGAGGAGTGCAGTAAAAGAGATTTAAGGGTTTTCAAATAGTTAAGAAAGAGACTATAATAAGTGACCAGTGGGCCAGTGAGCAATTTTAATTAAATCTGGGCTGCTTATTGATCTGTGAACAGATTCACCCTATCTGCAACATTTCAGCAATGTTCTGATTTCAGAAAACAGCACTTGTAAGAGCCAGTAAAGAATATAAAAGTTTAGAATGGAAATGTTTTATAACTGTGACATTTTGTACTAAGATCTTTTTCCACCCCATTTAAACACCTCACATATCTTCATATTAAAATGAAAGCAAATATATGGAATCAATAGGTTATTCTATCCTTGTCTAGTGAAAGGTATCCCTGCCCATGACAGGGTCGTGGGATGAGGTGAGTTTTTCCAACCCCAAGCCATCCTGTGATTCTAGGATACTACTTTTCTAACTTAATGCCAGTGGGTTCACTGCATATCAATGCAAAAAAAGTCCAAGTAGTCTAAAATAAATTGGTATTTTTAAAGATCTTTTGTTCTTGAAACCAGTGGGATCTTTAGTGGTTGCATCTTCAAGGTGGGCATGATCCCTGAACTGACTGATGTACATTTCCATTGGGAAAACCAAGAAAGTACTAAAAGGGGCTAATAAATGCTCTGCACAGATGTGTAAAGTCTGTGGTATCAGCAACTGCACTTAGTAGATCTATTTTCTTCTTGAAGGGTTTACTTATTCTAAAATTCCAATTATTTAAAATTTCTATTTATAAGTAACATGGTGAAATTAAAATATCCTCAATGCAAATTTGGCACAAAAGCCTGGTTTTAAAGCCAGAAATGTGTCCTGAAATAGCAGCACCAGCCGTGGCAGAACATCTACACTGGAAGGAACTGCTGCCATGCTCTGGTTGAATAGAAACACAAACTGGAGGTGGCGATGGTGATGTGTCTGTTTTTTAGTAAAATATATGCATATTGTTTAAAGAGAGCTGTGCTGTGTTTACAGAGCAGCATGTGTGACAGTACATGTGATGTCTTCCAGGTAGTGCCTGGTGAGCACCCGGTGTTGGGAACAGGATGAAGCCGTTGATGATTATCATTCTTATCATTCAATAGCTGTATTTTAAGGAGAAAAAAAAAAAAAAATGAAGAAGAACATATGTGTTAAGTTTTATTATGAAACCTGAACATCTGGGAACGTGCTGCTTGCACATGGGTCAGGGGCTTTGAGAAACTGGGGATAGATGTAGAGATGTTTTTTTGAGTGGAAAACTTTTTTTTTTTTTTTATTTTTAGATGAGGAAAACATCTCATTAGGCTTTTTTTACCCCAGAGCATTCTTGCTCACCGCAGTGGTGGGGTAAAGCTTTTAGCCTTTAGACGGCGATACAGGCCACGGCTTTTTCGGCTCCCCCCTCTGCGGAGTTTTACCTGGGGACTGATTTCTGTAGCAGCCTAGGGTGACAGAGGTGACGCGGACCGAGCCGAGCCGAGCCGAGCCGGGCGGAGCCGATCCGGACCGAGCCGAGCCGAGCCGGGCGGAGCCGAGCCGATCCTGACCGAGCCGATCCGGACCGAGCCGAGCCGGACCGAGCCAGGCCGTTCAGGGCCGAGCCGCCACACCCCAGCCCTAGTCCGGCCCGGCCCCCTCACGGCTCCCGGCAGCCATTTCTCGCCGAGGGACGGCCCTACCCGCCATGCACCTCGACCCATTGGCTGATAGACTCGCGGGGGTGGGGCCACGCGCCGCCTCTCGATTGGCGCGCGCGGCTGTCACTGTAATCGGGGCGTGGCCTGGCGAGGCGGGTCCCCGCGGGGGCGCTGCGGCCGCAGTTGCACTCGGGCGGCGGCGGGTGATGGCGGCGGTGATGGGTTGTGCGTTTCTGCTGCTTCTGGCGCTCCTCGGGCCTGCGGCCGCGCTCGCTGGATACATCGAGGTGTGTGGGTGGTGCGGGTGCGGGGGCGGGCGGGGCTTCCTCGGGGGTATCCGATGCGCAGGCGGGAGGTAAGCGGGATTTGGGGTGTCTCGGCTACTGTGGAGCCACCTGGAGATTATCCAGACTTTCCGAGACCTTCCCGGTGTGATGAGTTCGTGTTTTTAGCCGTGTTTTCGGGAGAGCCGTAACCCTCAGGCCGCTCATCTGGACGGGCGCTCCGTCGCACCGTCATGCTCGGGGCTGTTTTTTTTGGGGACGTGACCTCCGCATTCTTGGCACGGGAGCCGGAGTGGCCACCTTCAGGGTCTAGAATCTTAGAAGACTGTTAGAGGGCCATTCCTTAGAGAAAAACCTCGGTTAAACGAATCCATTTGGTTGCTGATGGATCCAAAATAGATCTTTGGGTTGTCTCGGCTTTCGAGGATGATGCTTCAGGCAATTGTAAAGGCTATGCGTTTCATATAGAAATGGCTTAGATGCCCATAGGAGTCTCTGTGTGTGTGTGTGTATGTATATATATATATATATATATAAATTTTAATTTTTATATATATGCACACACATATACGAGTAGGTATTACTTCTGTATGTACGAAATACGTATTCTCTTTGCATGTATGAAAATAACTGGATAGAGGAAATTCCAGCTTTAGTCTAAATCCAAAAGCTCAATGTAATCTAGCTCTCCAGACAACAAGATGGGTAGGAGAAAATCTTGTGGGTTCAAAAACTTTACACAATAACCTGTCTTATTTAGAGGGAAGGAGCAAAGTATGTGCTGAGCTTCAGAAATGGCATGTAAACAGAGTTTAATAATTATGCCTGAATGTTGTTTGGAAATGCAAAACAGCTGCATCCGTCTTGTGGAAGTGTTCTGGGTTTTTAGGGCTGGATAAAGAGCATGCTTGTGGCTGCTTGTGACTGATGGCTTGATTTGAGAGTTTACAGTAAATTTTAGCAAGCTTGGTTAGGCAGAACCTCTACCTCAGTATGATGCAAAAATCCAAAACTCTGACTGGCAGTAAATGTGATTCTTGGCTATTTTTAATATGTTTTGTATGGAGTTGGTCTAGTCCATGATTTCTACTTGTTTGGTTGCTATTGAGGAATAGTATTCCACATACTTTGTACCAATCCTTCTGTTAAATTTCTGTTAATCAATGGAACATGGTTGATAGCTATTTGTGGAACAAGTCGTGTGGAGGTTACTTTGCAGGAGGGATGGTGGAGCTGCTCTGAGGGCATGGAGCTAATACCCAGATCAGGTTCCTTGGCATTGCCTTGCTGGCAGGGGACTGTCCTGGCTGCTGGTGATCCAGTCTCTTGCACCTGTTTGGCAGTTCGTACATCTGCAGGTCACTTCCTCTCTTACATCCGAGAAAAATTTGGTTGCTATGCTCATCCCTTCTGGAATCTACTACTTAGGGACATGTGCCATGAAAAATCAGCTTGGAAAACAAATTTAGCTGTCATTTTATTCCAAAGCCTGGTGTCTGTGTGATGAAACAGATCCTGGGTTTTGCCTGTCCCGGGATTGGCATAGAGGGAGAGCAGCCATGTCACACCTTGATGCTCCAGGAGGGGTGGGTCACTGACCTTTTTGAGAAGAATTGAAATGAAAATTTTATCCTGCAATTCAATTTGCATCCTCTGAAGGCATGATAGTCTGTTTGTCTGCTGGCATAAAATGTCAGCTGTGGCATTTTAATCCTTATTTTTGCTGCGTTCTCTCCCATTGTCTTGTCGGTGGGGGTACTGCAGCTCTCAGGTCTTTTTTGCTGCCAGATTTGCTCAAGAACAGCTCTCGATGCAGAGTTCAGGAAGTAAATGGTTCTATTCTGGGTCTTATACTGTGATCGTTACTGGATTTTTTCAGATAATGTGATGAAAAATATGCAAGCAATTTTTAATTTTTTTTTTTTCAAAAATCAGGATGTCATTTGAAAGTTAAGAAAAACATGTAGCAATGTCTACAATTATGAGTTCAGCTGGATTGGCAGGGTCCCATTAGGTAAATTTTCTGTCTCTTGATTGTCTTAGCTTCCATTCCCTGTCCCTGGAACACCCGATAATCTTCTTATCAACTACAATCTGTTTTTCTTTCTGTCCTGCAGACCAAGAAGAGTGGCAGTTTGTTTTTTTCTCTGAAATTTTTGTATCTGAACTCTTGACTAGGGCGTTCCCAGGGGTTGGTGCTGGTGACAGTCGGTCTCCCTTTCAGATCATGGTGTGGGGATGGCTGATAACCTCTGACAGTCTCTCTTCTAAATGAATATGAATAGAAGAGTTTAGAGAAATCATGGATTCCATCAATTAATGTGATTCTTTCCATAACAGTATGTGTCTGAATTTTTCTTGTTTTGCTTATGAAGTCCCCAAGAACTCAAACAGGACACTGATGCCAGCTGGGAAAAGAAAATAAATCTATGCTAATTTGATCAGTATTCCAATGATAAAATACTTCTGCTGTGCCCTCAAGACCTTTGAAGGTGAAAAGTTTGTTTTTATTACTTGACCTTTTTGTGCAATCAAATCTAAGGCAATGCAGACTTGATATTGCTTTTTTTTAAATAAGGTTTAGTATTTTTTAAAAGCTCTTACATCTGTTACCTGCCTGCTTGAAATCACCAGAATTTGGAGGAGGGAAAAAAAAAAGAGAAAGGTGTGTTTTGCAGCAGAATTTCATGTTATTATTTTTATCTTGTATTGCTTAAATTCTCTCTGACAAAAATATCAGCCTTGTGCCATTTCTGCAGACCTTGGGGACTTCTAATTGCCTGCTGCATCGAACAAAGAACTCCACCTAGGGAAATTTCCACTTCAGTGTTCGAGTCCTGAGCAGAAACAGCTCAGGAAAATTCCAGTCTTGAGCCTGTGGCCTTTAGTTTGCCCTCAGTTCCTAAAACTTTGCTTCCTGGTGTTAGGAAATACAGCATCCTGTGAAAGTAATTATATGCAGTGCTTCCTCTAAGCTTCAATAAAAGCTTCTCGGAAGCAAAGATATGGAAATAAAGCAAATTTCATACTGCAGAGAGGCTCTGGGTTTTCTGCTGCGTTGTAGGATGGCACATGAAGGTAAGTGCTCCTTTTTGGAGCATGCCTTCAGCTCTCCTTGTTTCACCTGCAAAATAATTATCACGTCTATTAAATGTTATTTAGGCATTGATAGCTCTACCAGAGATTGACTTTTTTGTTAATGTGGTCTTTGCATCACTTGCAAATTATTTAAAAGCCGTTCTGTAGGTGGCTTTAGCTGTATTATAATTACACATTGCTGCTCCTCCAGCACCTGGCAGTGCAGGGAGGGATTAGTGCAGTTCCCTGTCCTCTGCACCAGTTGTGCTTCTCTCTGGATGTGCCTTGTAAAGCTTCTGCCATTGCTTTTCCCTGTGTGTGTGTCATTTGGAGGCGTATGGGCTGAGTCTTGAAAGTGTAAGTCACTTTGACTGCAGCATCTGCTTCTACACATGTACTTAAACCAAAGCCTTGTTCCTCAGCTGAAAATAGAAGAATACACCATCCCCAACTATTTCTTGTTAGAAGGCAAAGCCTTTCTCCTCTCTACACTTGGACATTACACACTCTGCTTCTTAACTCCTCAAGGTTTTGGAAACTGATGCAATCCCTCAGACTCTTGGTCTTGTGCTTCTTCGGTGCAGTAAAACTTGGTGTCATTGTTTTTAAGTTCAGGCAGTCAGCACCTCTGCAACATGGTGTTAATTTAAGACGATGCTTGCTCTTAATTTGACGGCTTTGAGTACTCACAATGGCCTTGAAACCCTTCTGGAGAGGCTCCTAATTCAGAACTATACTTGAACATGCAAGATTGCCCCTTTTTTTTTCTTACCATAACTGTTATCTTCACCCATTATGCACGTGTTCTGCTTTCTCTACTTGCAGTGAGTTTGTCACAGTGAAATGGCATCTCTTACCACAGGTTTTACTTGCTGGGTATCTTAAATGGAATATTTAGGGCTCTGTGACTGTGCATTAACTATATTATTTTATAATTTGCTTTTTGATATTTTCCTTTTCACCTTTTTCCTATAGGTTCCAATAAGTCTGAGGTTTGTGGGGAGAGATGGGTTGACAACATTGTACAAACACAATTTTTCCATATGTAGATATATACTTACTGTATGCTTACTAGTGTGAGTTGTAAAGCGGTAAGAAAGGAAGATGTGAGTGGAGTAAATTGTCAGGCTCTCTTTATTGTGAATTAACCAAAATTAATTTTTTTTTCTGGTTTGGAAGGGCTGATGGCTTCTCCTCAGATACAGTAAGATAAAAGTAACTTTAGCTTGTTAATACTATTACTTATATAGGGCAAGTGGTATTTCAGGGTTGGTGCTGTAGGAGCAGCACTCTCACTCCTGAGGGGCAGTGCATAGGGAAAAAGTGCATCTTGGGGGACATAATTTGG
Source organism: Parus major (assembly GCF_001522545.3). NCBI lineage: Eukaryota > Metazoa > Chordata > Aves > Passeriformes > Paridae > Parus > Parus major. Next base: position 6,665,448 of record NC_031792.1, on the reverse strand, counting down.
CTGGGGTTTTCTTTGAGAGTAGTTTCTTAACATTAGATTTTACTTCTTTTAATTTATGAATTCCTGCAACTGTAAGCAGGGATATAGATAGATAGATAGATAGATAGGTATCTACATACACACACACATTTCACATAGAGATCTAACTTGTGAATGACACTTTTTTATTTTTTTTAAGTTGTTCAGCACTGGATGTACTACTTTCACCTCCATCTGCCTTCTCCATTGGAGTTAAATATATATCTGTCACTGAGTTTTCTCTATGCTACACTACCTTATTTGAGAACATGGAAAACCCACGTACCAAACAATACAGAAGTGAAATCCACCTTTTAGCCTGGCTTTTAAATGTCCATAAGTTCTAATGCTTGCTCTGAAGGATTGATATTTAAAATGCAAAATTTTGTCTTTATGTGCACTTGTAGGAGTTTTAAGTTCCAAACTGAGATAAATGATCGAAACACCAGTGTTCTGCAAGTGGTGTTAAACTAATCTCTCTAGCAGCCAAACCCAGCCTGCTTGGCTTTATGTAATCAGGTGTCCACCTGATCAAGAGCACATGTGGCTAAGCTGCTTACCAGCTCTTCATTTGGAGGTATTACAGGCATGTTTTGTATACAGCCATTGGGGAAAAGGATGTACTCCTTATTCTTGAAAGATCAACCTGCAGATGTACTAAACTGAGTTCTAATTCCTTCTTGTCATGTTTGCCTGCCATGATAATGCTCTTGTACAAATAAATTAATGTATTGCAGACCTTAATTTTGGTTTGTATCTTCAGTAGCCTCCTAGTCACTCTTAACTAGTGCACAGTCAAATGCTGCTGCTCTCTGGGGCTTTTGGTGATTTATTTCACTTTCCATTTTTGCTGGTGACAATGGGAAGTCAAATCACATATTGGCACTCTGTTTCCTGAGGGAAACTCACTGCTGGGTGAGGCATGGTCCAGAAAGCCTTTTTTTCTCTACTACAGGCAGACGCAGTTCATGTACATACATATGTATTCATCTGATTTAAAGATCTTTCCTGGCAGGACTGGCCCAGTAAGTCTGTGAGGACTGGTGCAGTTGGGCTGTCCTGATTTTGGTGTGTTTACTGCAAGGATAGTGGCTTCACTTGAGCTGTTTTTTTCCTGATGATTTGTTTCTCAAGATGACTCTGTTGGGCTGTGCAGTAACATCTGTTAGCAGTGGTTTGAGGGAATTCTTATTTCTCAACCTGCAGATCAGTGGCTGCATACAGAGTTTAGTCTAATCTTCTTTGCCAGTGCTTTCCTGGGGGATTCCTCCTCTGGACCTTCAAAAAAGTCTCCCCAGTTTTTTCTAGTGCCAGGATTTCCTGCACAGGTGAGCTGTGGGGTAGAATGCTGTGGCTAGACAAGGCCTTCAGTTGATGAAGCAGGGTCCATGAATGAAGCTGTTATTCCATGCAGTGTGAGCTTCAAGGAAGCTTATGGAGGAGACAAGTCAATGATTTTTTGGCTTGGATGGCTTCACTGTGCTTTGAGACTAACGGAAAACCATTATCAAATGATGAGTATGAGCTCAAGTTTTTCAAGCTACCAGGTATGAAGGGCATTAAAACTGCCAGCTTAACTTAGATGCAGCCTGAAAAAACCCAACGAAACTCACAGAAGGTGGGAGCTGTGGCTTGGTTCCCCGTTGTGCTGGAGAAGCTTTGTGAGGCATTGAGTCATTGGTGTGTTAGCAGTGTCACCGACCTGTGGTATTGTGCCGAGGTGCAGCAGATGATAAACATGCCTCAATACTCAGATCCCAGACTCTGGCTCTGTGACAGGGATGCATTTAGGTAATTTCATACAGTAAGCTTCTCTCTAACAAAATTATAGTAGTGCAAAGTGTATTTTGACCCAGGTCAAGGACAGGGACAGGCAGACACGGGCACACCAAGCTGGCTGGGGCCATGCTTCACTTGACTCTAACAGCAGTTGATACTCAGTGAAGCTTCCATTTACAAGTAGCTAATTATCATCTCCTCACAGATGACTTCATGTTTAAATATAAGCAGTGTTCAACCTTGAAAGTTCCTGATCTCATTTAGGTCTCTTTTCCTCCAACAAATGTTTTCTGGTTATGTTATATTTTCAAATGTCTGAGATCTTCTGAGGTGTGGGTCAGGGGTTTGGTTTCTTTCAATTCTTGCATTAGTGAGAGTTTTATTATTCTGTTAACACTCTACTATAGCAGGGCTTGCATTTTTCTCATGAATATGTTGTGCTTGGGTTCTTTAACCTGTCACCACAAAGCTCAAAATGGAGCCACTGAAGTAAACTCAAAAATCTTCATCTGGTGATGATGCGGAGATGAAACAGAGGTTTAGCAAGCTACTTGGTATTTTCCAGGAGTTGCCTTACGCTAACTTCAGATGCTTAAATCAAAAGCCAAACATTTGCATTTTTAATCTTTGGTCTTTTCTTTAAAGGCTCTTATGTTATTTTTAGATTCAACTCCCTGCCAAAAGCTTTTGTTCCATTTCTTTTGGATTTTGTGTTGATGAATCCCACTAGTTATGATGTCATTGCATAGTGTGAAATGACAGCAACAAAAAGAAAAATCTTACCCATGCCATCTGTTACAATAAATATTATGCAGTCCTGTTAGATTCAAAGCGGATTTGGATAGCATATTCACAACAGAAGCTGGTTGCTGCTTAGACGTATGGTACCCTCTAGCATAAAGCTTTTAATCACCAAATTCTCTATATGGTTTTGGATTTGACATGACCCATTGCCAAGTCTAAGTTTAGTTTTTGGGTTTTTTTTAATCAGTGTTTAATCTTCTGTCATTTATATCAGGCCAAGTAACTTGCCAAAAATGGTCCTAGAGGAATCTGCATGAATTAGGATAATTCACTAATACCAAGCATTGGTTGACTTCTTATACTGGTCATCTTACAGTAATTGTGGCCTGAAATAGAGAGGGGCAGATTTGCTTTAATCTCTTAAATATTCTTCTCAAAAGATTAAATGCAAAATGTTGGTTCAAATCTGTGGTTGGCTCTCCCAGAAGGTGTATTGGCATTTGAACACGAGTCTTTCCCTGCATAATTTATGAAAGCCCTCATTGAAGAAATTGAATTTGATAGGTGTTTGGTTTTACGCTGCAAGATCACAAACATGTTTAGAAACCCTAAAGAAGAATTAAATGGTGTCAGGATCCAAGCAGAGCACAGAAGCCTGCCTTAGCAGCCTTGGTCAAAGACGAATCCTGAAATGCAGAGTACAGCAGTTCCTTGTGCATAGACTGAAATGTGCTGCCTGCCAGGAAAAAAGGAGACTGAGAAATTGTTGAGGGTGCATGTTATCGTGGAAACTGGTTATTACTCTTGAATGGAGCAGGATACTTGCATTTCCCTTTTGGACTTGGGATAAGATTTAAGTGCCTCTCAGTAGTTTGAGTTGCAGGGTTTCAATAACCACTTAATTTCCAGAGACTTCAGTGCTGGAAATGTCAGGCGTTGGAGAAGGTTTTCCCTTGGTAACCAGCCAGAAAAATTGAGATTTTGCATTTGCAGTGTATTGATGTGTTAGAGCTCAGTCTTTGAGCACGGATGGACATAGTGCTGTGCAAGAGCCAGATCCCAGGAGAGGCTGACGGAATTTTTGAGGGTGTCACAGAATGAAGTTGTAAGTGCTTCTGTGGGTATGTGAAGCTTGGGCTTGGGAGAGAGCGTTGAGACACTCACTGGAGAAACAAGAGGAAAAAGAATCCTGTTCTTGCCCATGTCACTCCTGATCAATGCTATCTTGTTCAAATTGCATCAATACTTGCTTTGCAACAAAGGAACTCAGTATGTGGATGTCCTGTTTAGGGCGCAAGCGCTTTCTTGGAAATAATTTCCCAATAGCTGAGGCAGAAATGAATGACCTGTCAGAGCAAAGGCTGGATGTGCTGGAAGGGTTTGCACTGCTATATCCTTACCTTGTCTACCTTGTCTTGGCTTTGTGGACTGGATCACAGCTTGTCACCTGTTCCATCCCTTTCCCTCTGCCTATGTGCTTACGCATTTTTTATCTTCTTTCTCATGGTATGCACGTTTGAATTTGTGAATAAGAAGTTACACTAATCACAAGGGCTGAAATCTATTACCTATGTTTGAATCCATAGTGCTGTGTTTTATGCATAGTGTTTTTAATTAATGCTTAATTTTAAATCCTTGTGTCTTGCTGCAGAGTATATCTTCATTTCTCAGGTTAAGAGACAAAGAAATAAACCTAAACCAGCTGATCTCTGCCTGAGTAACAGCTTTTAAATGGCAGGAAATCTTCTTCCGAATTTGCTTAAATGTAAAATCCACAGTACAGACAAAAGGCATTTTGAAGTTGAGGCTGAAATTCCTGGTTTGGATGGATTTGTTGTGCTCAGTTCTACTGAGCAAGCTTTTGCAACTTGCTTCACATGGGAGTTAGCGTGATGAGGAGAATACTTTTCGAAGTATAACTATATGGCTTTCAGCAGAGCACCCACAGCATGTTAATTCCCTCTTTCAGTGCAGGGCCCTGAGTAGAATGCAGCATTGTAGTCCTTTCGTAATAGATGCTGATGGATTTCAGGAGTGGTGCTGTTCTGAAATGGCCACTGTCAAACTTTTACTGGTGTGTGTGCGAACTGCAAAACTGGGTGCTCCAAGGAAGAATTGGACACATCCAGGAAAATTTTGGGCTGCAAGCTTCATGTGTGCTGTAGCAGAGACATGAGGAGCACTGCTTTCCAAGACCCTAAATGGCCTTTTGCTCCAGGCAAAAGCAAAGATGAGTTGACTTCATTTGCTTTGCTGTCCTTGGCTTCAATTTGGCTTTTCAAGCTTTATGTCACTGTCTTTGAAGATTTTTGCGAAAATTTGAATCATTATTTCTCATTCTCTAAGTGGCTGATAACTTTGCTCATAATTTTCTATTATTTTATTTATTAGGCTGTGATTCTTACATTTATTTTGATCTTATAACTGGGCGCATAACAAACATTAGGTACAGCTGGCAGCAGCTTTAGTTAAATGGGTTTAATGTGCCAAACTCTCAGCAGCTCTTCCCCTCGTGTTGATTTGGAGATGCATTGCCACTAAGAATCCTTTGTCATTTTTTAAGAGGATGCTGCTGACTTGCTCAAAGCTGTTTCTCAGGCCATAAAAGAGAGCTGATTTTTACGGTTTATAACAGCAACCTTTAGATACACCAGATCAAGCAAAGCAGAGATTTCTTCTTGTTTTGTGGTATTTGCCTTGGAATGACTGTTGTGCTTTGGAGTGGCTTTTCAGCTAGATATCTGAGCAGCATCCATCTCATAGTCTCTATCTATAGCATGGCCAGGATGATGCTCTTCACTGATGAAGAGGATTAAAATAGTAATTAAGCTGCTGAAAACACCAAATGTCCTGTAAAGTACAAAATAAAGATGTAGACAAACTGAACATGCTGGAGTGATCCAGTCTGTTGGAATCAATCAGGGTAGGAACATCTTTTAACTTGAGCCAGATTTGAAATGCTCATATCACAGATAAAACTAGGGCTTAGTTTGCATATCAAAACACTTGATCTAATGTGTCTGTAGAGACACTTTCTTGCTTTCATTTTTTTCTTCTGTGTTTGAGTGCACAGTTGGTCCAATCTGCCCCACCTTAACTTCTGAGTTCCACTTAAAATGGTATGCTTGGCACTATTTATGAGGATGCTTCCTGCAGTGAGTTAATTTTGGGAGCAGCCCATAGCAGAGGACTGTTCTTATTTAGTCCCACTTCTCTGGGTTAACATTCACATCCTTTAATTGACAGGTATAACTGTGAAAATATGGGCAGCCTCTAATGCAATTGCGTGACTGTGACTGAATAGTTGCTCCATTTGTCTTGGTTGTGCAGGCTGTAGAGTTGCCACACAGCCTTGACACCTGCAAATCCGTTTTGTGCTGGTTACCAAACGTTTCCTCCTCCAACAGGTACTACAATGAGATACAAAAGTTCTCAATGCAACATTCTCAGAATGTTCCCAGCCTCAGCACAAATCCATGTAGTACTGGTCCCACTGCTGTCCAGGCTGGCTGGGCATTGAGCAGGGAGAGGCAGACTCCAGGATAATTAAAGCATGGTCTGGTAAGGAACTCATTTGGGCCCTCAATGTTTGTTTTTTGTTTTTTTTTTGCAAGATGTCCAAAGTAAGAATATTAGAATGAGGTATGCTTCTGGCCGTCTCGTGCTGTAGCATCAGGCTATAATTTTAGCATAGCTTTCTGGTGTGCTGCTCTCTTATGTTTGGAGGCATCTGAATAGATTCTGTGGGGCTAATCTACATCAAGGGTTTGCCAGATTCTGGCAGAGTTAATATCTGCAGCTGAGATGTGTGCATAGCCAGGTTTCTGAATTAAAAAATTTCAAAACCTTAGTGGGCCATGTCTGAAGTCAACCAGTTAAACATAAAACCACCACTCCCCCAGGGTTTTATTTTTGTCATTTGACTTTGAGAAAGTACTATTGAAATGACTCAGCCCATGGCTAGGAAAATGGTGAGTGGCTAATTGCATCAATAGGCAGATCAATCTACCCTCCAACCACTGTCCCAAGTGGTTAGATTTGCATGTTCAGTCAGCATTTCCATTCTTGTCTGCTTGTGGGGTCAAGGAAAGCAAAACTTGTTTGGAAGGCTGACCATTTATTTCTTTTTCATTCAAGTGTGTCTCCCAAGAACATCTGAGCAGGTGAAGGAAAATCTTCCCTAAGTAAAAGTTAATAGTCACTTCTTTCTCTGCTTGATAGCCTTTTCCAAGCAGAAAAATAAAGAATTGTTTGGAATGCTTATGTTCAAAATAACATACCTTGACAGTTTTCTTTACAGTTTTTCCAGCTGGCCTTTATACAAAACAAAACAAAAAAAAAAAAAGGAAAAAGCTGCTATGATGGACAGTCCGGGCAAAGGGTTTAAAAAAAAAAATTAAAAAATATTAGTACATTCAGAGACCTTGAAGAGGAATATCAATTGAAGTGATGGAAGTTCTCGGTGGATAGCGCCTCTTTACGGCATATCAGGATTGTCTATAGGTGTCCCACCTGCTCGTTTTCAGAGAGCAGTGTCCCTTGCTGTTGCAGAACAGGCAGTTTTTGCTTCCACCTTTGGAATAAAGTTTTCAGCACCTGATAGCTTTGTGCTTTGAAGCCCTCAGTGAAGTGTCAAATTACATAAAACTCAAGGACCTGACCATCAGGTGGGTGCAGCTGCAGCATGGAAATTCTTCCACTAATCTTATGGTCAATTGTGTTTCAGCTAAGCAGACAGAAAAGAAGTGTGTTCTCTCCTTTACCCTGAAATTTTTCAGAAAATGCATAAAGAAGCATCAAGGAAATAATTACTGGTGTACACAGGAAACCTGGAAGAGACTATTAACAAATTAAAATCTCATTTTATCAAAGATAAAAATCACTGCTTCCATATTGTTTTATTTCCATGCAATGCTACACAGTCTGATACAGCTCAATAGAATGAAGAGCTATAAAATTCAGCATTAAGAAATTCAGGTGTTCAACATGCCAAAGCCAGGTAAATATTCTGCAGTGATAGCCCTGAAATACTGGAGGTTCTAGGCTTGCTTCTGTGGAGCTAGTTTTACTTCCTGGATCATCAAAATCAGTAATGGGCATCTCAGCCCGGCCACCTTGAGTCTGTTCTATAAATTACTACTTAATTTTCTAATAGCATTAGACAGCTATTCTAAGTAGAGCTCCGCTGCTTCCTGTGAAGGAACTGGCTAATACATCCATTAGATCTTGTGTGCAAACCTAGCTGTGGGGTGGTGCTGTGACTGTTAAACCCCAGCTGATGAATTAATGCTTCAGAAATAAAATGCTGCTTGTTAAATTACTAAGGATTGCTTTTAAAGGCTGGAAAAAACAGAAATACATGAAACCATTGTTGAGGTCCTTTACTTTCTGTGACCCTGCTGCTGACAAATTTTGGGGGTACTTCAAAATGCTTCTTATCATTTGACTTACTGTGTCAGACTGCTCAGTCCAGGTGTTTGAGTTCCAGGGAATAGATGGAAGTCCACTTTTCATCCTCTGCTTTGAAAGAAGGTAAACTAGGAAATTTGAGCCTGAATTCTGCTGATAATCACAGGATCTTTTGAGGGCTGGTTGGCTGTGTGTGATAAGCTTAAAAATAAATAAAGCTTTTGCCCTCAGGCTCTTGTAAGCAAGAAGTGTTGCTCCAAGCCTTCTTCCTGGACTCCGGCCTCTTCCATGCTTAACCAGGGTAGTGCTTGCCATTTTTCATTCTGCCCTTGCTTGAGGGCTTTCTCCCTCACCTTCAGTTGGCTGGCAGTAGTGGAAGGCAGCTGGCAGCCTTTCACCACTTTTATTTCTGGGATCAGAATTAGCTGCAGTCAGGAAAATGAAAGACTATTTTGGTGACAATTTGAGATGGTTTTACTATGTTAATTCTCCTGCGCTGCTTTTTTTTTTTTTTTTTTTTTTTTTTTTTTTTTCTGTGATTGATAGGAACTTTTCCTAATGAGCAGCTAACTGTAAACTGAACTTTCTTGGCACAGTGTTTACACTGAAATTTTCTTTACGGAAAAAGATGTTTACTGGAGCTGAACAAACTTGGTGTCAGTATAGGAATATATTTAAAGCACTGATTTATGCACACCTAGACATTAAAGGCTCTTAAAAGATTTTGTTTTGTATGTGAGCAGTCATGTAAGCTGCTGCCTGAAAGATGCTCCATAACTCCGAATAAGTAACAGGAAGAGGTGTATGGGAAGATGGTTTTGGTTTAAAATCCCAGTTTCCATTATTTTTAAATAGATTTATTAAGACCCAGAGCTGCTACCTGTTCTCAGTAACAGGTACTAACTGCTGATTGTTTCACAGACTTGAAATTTGTAGAAGTAACCTGTGCTTTTGGGTGGACTTAAAAAGTTTAAATTATAAAAGTATCCTGGTTTTGTGCTGGAAACAACAAGGCTATTCCATAATTTTTCTGGTAACTTGTTAATTTTGGTCTGGATCAGCAGAAGCTTGGCAGAGCTCAGGGAGCAGCAGCAAGAACAAAAGTAGCCCTGTATTTTAGCTGTGGTTTCCACTATTCAAAAGGTAGTCATTAGCATGGTTTGGAAACCCAAGACTTAAAAACCTCATGGTTTCCTGTGCAGATTTGAAGTTTCATCTGAATTGTTTGGAAGAAAGAATTACCAATTAATTGAGTTTTGAGGTTTTTTTACAGAAGATTGAGAATTTAGGGTTGGAAAGCAATAGTCATGGCTCACAGAGCTCCAATGTGGTCAGAGCTGGACCTGCTTAATCATTCCTGTGTGCTGTCAGGAAATAGCTGTGTAGACTAACAGCAGGGCTTGAAAATCCTAATTAAGTATTTTATCATGTTTGAAAACACATGCAATCTGTGCACATAAATAATCAATCTGTGATGCTGAAAATCATCTCTAAGGGGATGGATACTTGAACCAAACTCAGACTGCATTGCAAACCCACATTCCTGCTTATTATCCTTCTTTGATCTTACTTTCTTTCCCCCCATGAATTTTTCCTTACCGCTTCAAATTCTCGGTTCAAATGTGCACTTCAGTTTCCTGCTTGCCTTTTGGATCATTGTGTTTTAGATAAAAACACAATCTAACCCTAACCCTATGCAGCCTTTTTATCTGGAGTCAGCCAAGTGGTCAGCCAAGTGGATAGAGCAAGGAGCCAGAGGTTCCTGTAGTGGCTTTTTTGCATGACTCCTAGTGAGTTTCACAAGAAAGCAGGCTGTTCTGAGGAGGGAATTTTGGTTTGTTCCCTCCTGGAATGCTAAATCACCTCTAATCAGTAGTAATGGGTTTATTTTTCTGTCTGCCTGATGTTAAATTATTCTGTCTCCTTTCTTCCAGTTTTGGCCAGGGGGGAAGTTAGTGATGAACGCATGTGGGCGTGTGACTTGTGACGAGTTTTAATCCAGGAGTTACTTTTGCCTTGAGCAAATTGCTTTGAACTGATGAAAGATTTTCTGAATGTACATTGCTGTGTATTATGGAATCTGTATCCTGATAACTACAGTGTCCTGTATACATATTCCCTAACATTTGTGTAGCTAAAGTTCCTAAAGATGGCACGACCTCTCCTATCAAACCATGGAGAAGTTACTTACAAAATAGCATCTGTTAGTAGTCCTCTGCATGTGCTGCTCTCAGTGATGCCTTTGTGGTATCAGCAGTGATGGTTCATATTAACAATCAGCTCAGAAATGAAAGATCTGGGAGTTAAACTTTTCAAACACTATTATGCCATAGCTGCTGTCCTTAGGCTTTGGTTTGCATCTCCCTTATGGTAGTCCAGGAAGTCAAAATTGCCCCATGGCCATTTTTTCAGTAGAGTATTAGTGAATGTGAAAATATTAACTTGCATTCAAGTTTTCACTTGCTGACTGGCTAACAGGACATCTTGGGTTTCTGTGCGTCAGATGCCCAAATAATTACTGTGGGAAAGTGGTAATTAGTCAGGCTGCGCAAGACAGAGTGATGGCACAGATTGGAGCGAGGAGACAGCATTAAACCAAGCTGAGCCTGCTGCTGGGTGACATTAGGCAAGTCCCCTGACTTTGTGCCTCAGTTTAGCCCAGTGATAAATAGGCCTGGCTCCCTCTGCTGGGATAGAGCTTAGGGTGGCGCCTTAAAAAGGGAACTTTAAATAGCGTCGTGGTAGTGCTGTGCTGCAAGGGGAAGGAAGTGGCCGTGTGTCTGACACAGGTTCGAAATGGTCCCTTACGTCCTTGTGACACATAGAAGACGACCTGGCTGATTAAACCTATTTGGACCTACCTGTGTGCTGTGTGAGGATTATCAGTGTTTGTGCTTTCCTTTTCTCCTGCCCTTATTTTTTGTGAGGTGCCCCCGCCGAGGGAGGCAAAGATTTAGTTTTAGGTAAGCATTGTTAAAGTGAGAGGCGTGGCTTTAAAGCCCAAGAAAAGCAAATTCCACCCTCTGCCTCAGGGGATGGGCCCTGAGAGCCCGGGAAGAGTTGCCCCACCCCGGAGCCTCGTGGGGTGGCAGCCCAGGGTGTTCTGATTGGGTTTGAGCCCCTGGGGTTTCTCCCTTGCTGTGTTCCTATTAGACCCTGACCTTAAACTCCACCCTTCTTCTGTCCCATAAAACCCACTATCCTGCCTCTGTTCTGGGCTTGCTCTCCGTCTCTGGATTTAAGCTGAGTTTGTTCCTGTGTTGAATAAATGGTTTCCTGAGATTAACCAAGCAGAGGCCTGTCTCCTTGAAGTCCCATGCCAGTCAGCAGAATCCATAACCTCCCTGGACTTGATCTTGCAGCAGCGGAACACTCCAATTTTTAAGGTGGCTTTTTGTTAAACTATTCCAGTCCCAGCCATTACAACCAAGCTGTACTTTTGAAAGCTTGAGGCCCTGAAATTTATCTCTTTTTTAAAGGACAGTTCTGGGTACAGTAACATTTGTTCAGGGAATGTTCCAGTGGAGTTGTTATGAACTTTGGCTCTCCAGGGATAGAAAAGAGGATGCCAAAGGCAACCATGTTACACAAGCAACTTCAGGAAGCTGAGGCAGTGCTGAGTTGTGGCTTTCCTGGATTTGATCACTTCTCTCCCAGCCTAGCTGTGCACCAGCACTGCCTGCAGTGTAGCAATCCCTATTGAAATGCAGCAGTTCCCAGTGCAAATGTCTCACATGCAGATTAAGTGCCCATTGACTCATGTATGCCATTATGGAGCATGATAAACTATAGGGGGAGGTGGAAATAATCTGATACCTCCTAAGTACAAATTCCACGGGCAAAACGGCTGCTCATGACTCACAGGTACTTGGAAATATCCCCCTTTCCTTGCAGAAAGGCAGTAGAATGTGCAAAGCAGTAAGGAATGCTTTAGCCTGCAGCAGGTCCTTGTAATCCTAAGGCTGCTGTCAGCACATATGAAAGTGGATTATTGTCACTGAACTTCGGACTGTTCAAGGTTTCATGTTGGCTATAAACACAAACATCTAAATATAAACTGCCCCCAGCTACCACTACAGCTCCTGCCTTTGCTTGCAATTCTTTGCCGGTGCAGACTCCCCCACCACAAAAGACAATAAAGGACAAGCAGATGAGAACTCCACCCCTTCCAGCGAGTTAAAGCAAGCCAAAGACTGCTTTAGTGAGATTTCTGCCGTTTAAATTATAAAGCAAACACAGCCTGGTATTATCAGCTCACACCAGATCTGCCTGCAGACAGTAATTCTTCCTGTCTTGGACCCCTGCCCACGTGCATTATTGTAATTATCAGCAATTAAAAAAAAAATAAAGCAATAAAGCTAGGACGAGCTTGAGATCTAGTCTGTAGATTTACTGCCTGCTGTGTCAGGCATTCATTAGCCTTCCTGGGTTCAAGCCACCTATCTGCTGAATAAAAACAGGAAGAGCAGCTAAGGAAAACAAAGCATGAAACACCACTTGAAGCATGAATTGAGAGCTCTGCTTGCATTTACAAGTTATAAATCCAAAACCAGGGGAATTCTAATTATTCTGTCCAGACGTTCTTGTGTGTAAAGTCCTTCTGCCAACTTCCCTCACTTTTTAGTTAAGTGTTGGTTTCCTGAATACTGATTTACCATTAATTCCTAGGTGAGATTCATGGTAATGAATGTTAGATTTAAGGGCCCTGTGGCATGTTGTGATCCAGGAGAGCTGAGCTTTATGATGCCAGCCCAGCTGTTTTCCTTCCAATAGCTTCACTTTGTGACTGCAGCTCTTCTTAATTTTCATTTTGCCAAGGGATGGCCTCTCCTTGTGGAAGGAGAAAGGCCCGTGGAGATCAGCTGGAGGTAACAGTAGTATTGGGGGGGGTGCAGTTGAAGTAGATGAGTCCCTGCACAAACACTCACACCAGTTTTTCAGCCCAGAAAGGGCAAAACATTAGAATCCTTACACATTCAAAAGCAGCAGCTATGAAGGGTTGTGTTCACAGGAAGGCTGGTAAGGTAACAGGGCTCTTTTTTTGTGTCAAAATGAACTGCTGGAATTCCTCAGTGGTCTTGAAAGTATTCAATTTATATTCTCCATATCTGTGGGTATTCCACGGACATAGGGAGATTTGCAGAATTGCTCAGATAGAGTAGGAAATGTAATTTTTTTTTAAAAGGAGAAAAAGTTCTTCCTTTAAGGTGGGCAGCATAATTTATCTGAATAAGGACAACACTGAGCATCCTGTTCTGAAGTCCCTCAGGTTGTGTTTTATGTGGATCCTGATTTAATAACTAGGATTACTTTCAAAGGGCCTTTGATTAATTAAAAACAAACAGCGCAAGTAATCTTTTCCCGACTTTTTTTTTGTCAGTGTAGCAGCAACTGTTTGTGGAATACATGTAACTTTCAGGAGCAGGAAATCTGATCTGACCTGTAGAGAATCCTATAAAGGGTCCCGGTTACTTAAGGCAGGATATGCCCTCAGCAGCCAGTAATCTGTTCGTTGGTCATCAAGTCAATGCAATTCCCCATTGAAGTTTTCTTCAGCAGCTTATAAATTCTAGAGGCTGGACTTCCAGTCTTAAAACAGCTTAATTTTCCAGGGTTTTATGCAGAGAGCTACTCACGTGTTTCTGCAGTGGAAGCCTGATGGAAAGCATGGGCAGTGTGCGCTCTCCTCACAGGCTCTCCATGCTTCTCAAACTCCCATCCACTCTGGTTTTGCTGGAATAAGGGTTCATTCTGGCTAATCTGATCAGGTGGATGAGGCTACGGTCATGTTTGACCTCACTGAAAATGCAGAATTCAGTTAAATACGACATTTTGAAGATGCCTTTGTGCTATTAATGAAAGCTCTCAGAAACTGATTTCTGTGAATTATAATCATCAGCTTCTCTTCACAAGAGAAAAGCTCCAATCACCCTTCAATCCCCAAGTCCCCAGCAGCATGTCAGGAGGTTTTCCAGAAAAGCATTCCATAGGGAGCTTTATGTGAATACATGTCCCATTCCATAGGGACAGCATGTGAAATAAGTTGTGTTGTGATGAGGTTTAACAGATCCTGGCAATAAAAGACAAAGGACATGCATGTGGTTTTCATGTTCAGGTCTTTATAAACCAGAACTGCAATCTACTGCTTGTGTTTCAGGGGTAGATGTAAAATATTCTTTATTTTACTAGAGTCTCTAGCCTGTGTCCCTCCTTTGGGATGGGGGATACTTGTGGGAAGAGCATGTAAGACCCTTTTTAGCACCTGGAGCCCACGCATCCAGGTGGGTAATGCTCACACATCAAGCCCTGTGTCAGAAGCTGAAGAGGCCGGTAGTAAATAAAAGCCAGGATACTTGGGCAGACACTTCCATGAGAGAAAAGAAAGATTAAGAGGCTTGAATTCCATTGTTTCAGGACCATAAATCAGGCACTGGATGGCAGGGTGAGGAATTTAACTGACATTAATTGGCCAGAGATTTATGTGTTTATGGAATCAAAAACTTCTTTGGTCTTGGAAGGCAAACTGAATTACAGGATTACACCTAAAGGCAGAGGCCAGTTTCTCCTGAGACATCTTGTAAATGCAAATTTGAGTGAGGAAAGTAATGTATTTATGTAACAGTCTTTTCCCAAATAACATTTGTCTTGCTCTCGTGTTATGAGTATGTATTAATAAGATAATAGCTACTAAAATAATGTTCAACAAAGACATACACAACTGGATGAACTCTATTCCATCATGTGTGTTGCCCCTCCTGATCTGTCCGGCTGCTTATTCAAGGGATTGAATAGCTGCTCTCCAGCACTGAAAGAAGCAGCTGCTTCCATTTATGGCTGGGAAATTCCCAGAGAAAAATGTGCTGTCAGTTTGTTCATCCCTTTGCAATGTGGAATGGGTGAATTCTCTGAACTACTAAAGAGCTTAACTAAACACATGGCTTTATCCCAAGTTTCATGCTGGTTTACATGTTCCACAGCCTTCCTTTTGCAAAGTGATACACGAGTGTAGCCTGAGAGATACGCTTCCAGTTTTCATACACCTAAGTCAATTGTGGGAAGCATTGGAAAGTTGCTTCATTCCAAAAGTCTCTTGTAGGTGACCTTTCCCTGTTTAAGTATCAGTGTTAAAGGTGTGGGCTTCATGAAGTTTGGAGGTGCTGTATTCTCTCTCTACAGCTAAAATGAAATTAAAATACTAAATTAAGAAACTGATATGATTGAGGGCTGGAGTGGACTGCCAGTGGAGGAAAAATTGAAGTTCATCAACTCACCCAACAGCACAATTCAACAGAAGATTTCTGCCTGAAGAAATCAAGCAAGTAATAAGTCTCCTTTGTTCAGCTGTGAATTGGGGCTTAGCATGTTCTGGTAGCTTCAGCAACAGCACTCTGATATGAACTGATATGAAAACTATGCGAGCAATCCAAGAAGGAGGAATTATACCCTTACAGGGTGTAAGCTGGAGAGACAGCAAAAACAAACACTGGCTGCATCAGTATGTAAATAGGGGGTGGTCATGATTTCAGGAGATTGGTATGTGTTTGAACAGGAGTTTTGCTCATGCAGGTGTAATGAATGGATTACTTATGGGTGTTTCTGCATCTCGATGGAGCTTGCACCTCTCCTGCTCTGAAGTTCATTTACTGTGATGCAGACTTGTTAAGTTTGCTTCGAAAGAGCCAGATTTCAGGCATCAGCAGCACCGCCATAGCACATACATTTATTCTCTTTTGATACCTTGTATTCTTACAAGGGTTAATGCTTCCTGGGTTCTTGCATGTCTTTTTGTTTGTTGTTTTTTTTTTTCTTTCCAGGGGTGAAACTTGGATGTGGTTGCAATGTTGTTATCAAACAACAACAAAAAACTGTTTGGGGGATTGTTTCCTTTAGCATGTCAGGTCCTGTGCTCTCTGGAAAATGGTTCTTGGTACCAAAGCGGTGTTTGTTTGGAGAAAGATTAAAAGGGCCTCTTAAAATGTTTGTGTGTGTTTAGGGAGTTCTGAAGGATCATTCTACATTTGCTTTTTTTTTTTTTTTTTTTTTGAAAAGACACAGCAGGGAGGAGGGTGGTGCAAGACCCGTCACAGATTCTGCTGTGCGCACTTATCAGATGTTTATTAAAGGCTTGATTTCTGAAAGAACCGAGTTACTGCACCGTTTTTCCAGCCTCAGTTATTCCTCAGAGTTGCTCCTGTCCCTGAACTACGTGACTCTTTTTTTCCTTACGACAAAGAGTACAACAAACATACCCACAGTAAACTTGAAAATGTATGTGAACTTGGCAGCTTTTTGATACTGGGATATCAGTGCTGCTATCTCTTACATATAGTTTGGCATTTCTTTACTTTGTGGTCTTTGCTAAAACATGCTGTCATGAGCATCTGTTGATTAGAAGGGTCAAAGTAGAAACCACTTGTATAAGACTGTTTCTCTTAAATGATGCAGGGGTGAATAGTACTTAAAACTCAAGGGGTCATTTTTCTGCAGTTAATACTTCAGTTAATACTTTGTGCCTCAAGTTGGTCTTTTCCCCCAAGCACTAATCTTGTGTTCAGCACTAAACAATCCTTGACTTTCTAAGTGTTGAAATGACTTCTCTCCAGGCAGAGAGATAAGGGGAGGGGGAGAAATGAGCTAATTGTAATGGAGTTACTATTTTTTCTAATATCCAGTAACTAAGAGCTGCACAAAGAAGTTGTCTAGTTGAATTCTACTCTTTACTCTTTTATTTCCTTTAAGCATACAGATATTGATAGGAGTTGATGAGGGTCTGCAGGCATTAGGGAATGATCACTGCCCACTGTAATTTATGCATTTTTCAGTGCACAAAAAGTTAAATATGAAGGCAGGACTGGTAGCCTGAGGTTGTGTTGCCTGCCAGTGGAAAAGGAGCTTAGGGCCAGCAGACCATGCATTGCTGTTTCTATCTGGAGCAGTTAAAGTGGATTCTATTCCCCTAAACACCTTAAAAAGCTTTTGGAGTTCATCTGTTTGTTTGCCTTATGCCTCTTTTCTTTTTTACAACAGCGAATAGTTATTTAAGGAGTGTGTTCAGCTCCCAGCATCCACTTGGTCTTCTCAGAAAAAAAGTCTGCAATTTAATTTACTCCTCTTTTCCTCTTTCAGTCAGTCAGCAAGATTTCAGAAAGGGCCCTGACCTTGTTTTCATTGATCAGTCTGCAGTTTGACCCAAATGTGGGCCTGAGCTGTCAGGTTCTTGTCTGGTGGTACAGTCTGGGAAGTGCACAGAATACACATCTGAAACAGCTCTATAAAAATGCACTGAGTGGGACACAACAGGCTTGTTGTCACAGCTGTCTTTTCTGATTCAGCAGAAATTATCTTTGTTTGTATGTTTGAGCAAAAATTGTAGGTATTTCTATCCCAAATATTCAAGGTTAGTAGGATAAACACATAGCTTTTAACTCTGAGTAGGATTCTTGCAGTGGGACACAGTTCTTTTATTTTATTAGTAGTAGTAATACCTGCTTGTGTGTAAACTCACAGAGGTCCTTCTGCCAAAAGTTATTAGTATTAGTTATTTAGTAAGTTTTTCAGACATCTGTTTCAGCCCATGTAGGTACAGCCTTTTAGTGGGAATTACTCTTGGTTTTGGTAAGCTGTTGTTTCAAATATAAAAAAATGGGTCTGGGAAAACAAACACCTGGCCGGTGAAAGCTCTATGTGGGCTCAGCATCTCAAGGAATGTTGTTCCAAAGTAGTTTGCAAGACTCCACTGATGGTAGATCAAGCAGGAGCTATCTGAGAAGATGCTAAAGGGTTTGTGGTTCTTTGAGTTGTTGAGCCTTTGATCAGAAAATGCAGTCAAAGTATTTTGTTTTGGTTTGTCTTCACAGGCCCTTGCAGCCAATGCTGGGACAGGGTTTGCGGTGGCAGAACCTCAAATTGCCATGTTCTGTGGGAAGCTAAATATGCATGTGAACATCCAGACTGGGAAATGGGAACCTGACACTTCTGGGACCAAGAGCTGCTTTGGAAGAAAGGAGGAGATTCTGCAATACTGCCAGGAGGTGAGATTTTCTGTGTAATCCTGAATCTTCACTGCTGTGAAGGAATTGGATTCCAATTTAGCTGCTCAGTAGCAAATTAACCATGCAGGAGATGAGCTTGCTTTTGCCTAGTCCAATTCCCTGCACTGTCCTGCTGTGTTATTGTCCAGAAAAAGCCAGGAAGACATCTAATCCCACTGCAGTGGGATTTAGAAGCTACCTCAGATCAGCTCACAGAAGGTTACTTGGTCTGTAAGTCAAAGGTAGCTTCATCTGTTTGCAGGGCTTTACTCCAATGTTCTGCCCCTGAGCTGGTTAACCAGTATCTGCTCCCTGTTGTGTAAAATGGAACCTGACACCTATTCTAGTTAGAATGCAGCTGTGCTGTTCTCGATGACATGTTCAGCTCAGCCATAATATTAAAAAAATATTTTAATCAAATTTGTTAGTATTTTTAAGCTCTTTAGACTTTATTGAAAAAGGTATAATTATCTAGTGTGTTTCAGATCAATGTTACAGTGTGTCTTGTCCAGTGTCTTTAATTGCTTCTCTGAGGTTACAGGCTTGTAAAATACCACAAGAAATGTATTTTGTTTTAAAGGGAAAGTAACAGAATGTACTGTGTCTGGACTGGAAGACTTTTTAAACTGTTTTACAAGGCTGATATAACTGGGGCTACATTTTTTTCATTTGTTAGAACCCTAAATATAAGTTGGTGTCTGGACTTGAGAACTTGAGCAGGGCATAAGGGTCAAATTAATACCTCATAAATGGACTAGGCATGAGGAAACCTGAGGAGGTAGGTGCATTACTTGACAAGTGATGAGAGAGTCTGAAGATGTTACTAAACCCTATTTGTTGGCGATTGGAGGTATTGTGCTGCTCCAGAAAGAATTAAACAGCTACATCTGCTCCAGACCCAAATGCCTTAATGCTCCTCCTCCACTGCTGTGCAAATCCAGACCTCTCAGCTTAGTGCCGGTGAGGTCTTGCCCTGACCTGGCTTTCTCCTGCCTCAAAGCAGTGGCATACCTGTTTCTGAAGCCCCGTGTGACAGACAGCTGGAGCTTTTTTATGTCTCCAGCTGTACTGAGCTTGGTACAGAGGAGAGTGTGTGTCCATCTGCAAACTCCAACTTCCTGTGTAGCGAGTCAGCCTCACTACTTTGGTAGGAGCGGCTCTGCACATTGTCTGTTCTTTCTGGAGAGAAACCTCTCTGTTTGTGCTGTTCTCCAGATGTACCCAGATCTTCAGATCACCAATGTGGTAGAAGCCAACCAGCCCGTCAGCATCGACAGCTGGTGCAGGCGTGGGAAGAAGCAGTGCAAGGACCACACTCACATCGTCGTGCCCTACAAGTGCCTGGGTGAGTGTGTGCTGGGGGTGAGCTGTGCATTCCTATGGGAGAAGCATGGAGTTGTCTTCTGGATTCTTACAGAGAGAACAACTGAGTTTTAAGACTTTTCTTGTATGAGGTTGTCATTTCCACAGCTTCCACTGAAATGTTTTTCTTTCCACAAGATGGAACTCTGCCTTTCTGGAGCAGCTTGGTAACAGCTGTGGTAGAATAATGGTGCCTGGCATGAAAAACAAATCCCCATTCTCTGTTCAACTGCTATAAAAACCTGAAGGCTATTGTATCTGAGTACCACAAAGACACTCGGATTTAATACTTTGATCCTATTTTTGTGATGCTTTAATATTTTTGTTGCCTTGGAGACTTAAATGCTCACTGTGCTCAGGCTTCCTGCTTGGTCTTGGCAGGAGATCTCCATTCTATTTCAATGACTATATTTAAACTTTGCTGTTTCAAAGAGGCCCTTTTTCTTGCAGCTGTATCCCCTGTCCCCATTTTGAACTGTGAAAGAATATGAGATAAACTGTGATGGATTTATTGGTACTTTCCAGAATATCCCCACCCACTGGAATCAGGCAGCATGTTTTAAATGGTTAACTTGTGACTTCTGACCTGTGGGTTGTGGGTGACACTGTGCTGCCCCATGTGTGTTCTTAGGAGTGAGCTTAGTTTCAGCTGGCTGACTTTCTTTTCAGTTATCCACTGGAAAAGACTTGTAAGAAATCTTGGTAGAGTCTGATTGCTGGGATCATTCAGTAGGAACCAGTTTTCATAATTTGTATCTGTATCTCAGGTTACCGTGTGATTTGACAGGGGAGAACACCAGCAAAGCAGCAGAACCATGCGAGTGCTTTGTCCTTTATGTAATGCCTTCCACTAGACAGTCATAAAGCACTTCATTAAACATAAAATTTGTTGTGGACACATTCTGGGAGAAAGGTGCTTTTCTTGGGAGATGTGGAAATTCAGGTTTGGGAAACAACCAAACCCGACTGATCATAAGGAGAACTTCTGATGGAAATAAGGATGAAAGCAAGATCCCTGGATTTATAAGGAGTCATCTCTATTAGAAATAATCCTTCCCCAAGCCTATTCTCCAGCTGAAAAATAAGCTGATTTTACTGACACTGCCCTCAAATTTGATAAGCATTAAACTATTTATTGAGGTTTTTCATTAGTGTATTTCATGTTCACAGTGTTTGTGACTTGCAGGCCCCAGCCTGTGAGGCAGTTTAGTTTTCAGATCTGAATTGCAAGTCTGGAGTCCATGTATCTATAAAACCTCTTTGTCTCTAACACACCACAAATTGCCTGTTATAAATAAGTGTTTTGTTTCTCTGGGATTATAGTCAAACTGTGGGATTTTGTTCCCTTTCTTGGTTGTGTTTTCCTTGATACATTAATGCACAGAGTACCTTGAGTATCCTGTCACCATACCTTGTTTAATCTTTCCTGCTCTTCCCCCACCAAGGCAAACCCCTTTGTAGGTGAAAAACTCATGAATCTTCTGCCTTCAGCCCTCAGAACCACAGTCTCTTGGTTTGCTCAGTTTTACTTTTATTACCAGAAGCATTTAAACCTTTCCTAGGTTTTGGGAACCTAGAGTAAGGTGGAAGAGTATTAATTCAAAATTCTAACTGGCCTGTTTAGAGATAAGAAAATGGAGAAAATACAGTCTCTCTGTTAGTTTAAAAGTAAGTAATTGGAAAGGGATGAGGAAGGTAATTTGATTTCATTGTCTTCAGTTGTCAGGTAATCTAAACTATTTAACTTCTCTGTACTTGGAGATGTGTCTATGACCTTTTAGTATCAACAGTAAGGAGCTGCAAAAAAATTGGTCACGCAAAGAATATTTAAAATATATTTTGAAAAGATGGTGTGAAAGACAGGTTGGATGAAGAATTCTGCTTTGTGGAGACTTTGTGAGAAAAAGTCTTTGACTTAAAAGTTGTTCTCCAATTTTAACAAATGGCTCCTAAAGCTGCTGGCCATGTGTGCAGGGAATGCTGCTTTGAAACACTTGGGCTGAAGATCTTTTCCTGGTCATCTCAGAGTATCTAGCTTTCTCCTTATTTTAAAATTACCGAATGCAGCATTTGAATCTGACAGAAAGAAAGAAAAACCTCAGCTTGGAGAAAATGTCACGTTTGGATTCCAGTGGCAGCGTTTGCTGGGATAAGAACAGGAAGTGATGCTCATTTAGTTCTGATCCTTAGTTCATATGTATTGGTACCAAACTGAATAATGATGGAAATTCAGGCTAAATAGCTTTTAAGTCCAGCTAAAGTAGAGTCGGTACAGTGGAGAGATTCTCTTTCCCATCTTCCTCAAAAGCAAAAGTCTGGGTTTGGCACAAAGATTGTGCCAAAGCTTTCTCATGCTGGTGAGGTTGTAGTTATCTTGATATTGGAATGCAGTATATTTGCTGACTCTGGTTGTACTCTGATATTTAGGTGGAATAGTTTTTATTTTCCAGCCCCATGTGTTTTGGTTAAGACAGTGAATGTGCTGCAGTTGATCTTTAATTAAACCATCTGGAAAAAAAATAAAACAAAAACAAACAAGACTTGCTCAAATACTGAAAACATACATAACACTCTCAGCATATAAAGATTTCCAGGCTGTTACAGCAGCAGGCAGCGTGAAGGAAGTTTAGTATGATGCAGCTCATTTGAAAATAGGTGATTAGTAGTTTGAAACTTCCTAGTGCAGACACAGACTTCTCAAAGATTTGTTTGAAATCTTCAGTCAATCCTTTTATGGAAGAACAACTATTAACTTGCACTCTAAACTCTGCCTTCAGTTCAGCTTTCGGGGTCAGCAGAATCACCCTGTGTCCATGATTTTACCTTGGAATCTCTGAGGTTCTGTTTTTCTTTAGATTCTCAGAAATAATTTTCAGAGCTGGTGTGACTTGTCTCCTTCAAGCCCTCAAGGCACATGCATAGAGTGCACTTTGGGGAAGTTCTCATGGAGACTTTATTTGCTGTTGGAAGCTAAATGAGTGTGAACTGTGGCTGTTGTGTTTTTCAGTGGGTGAGTTTGTAAGTGACGTCCTTCTGGTTCCTGAGAAATGCCGGTTCTTCCACAAGGAGCGCATGGATGTGTGTGAAAGCCACCAGCACTGGCACACTGTGGCAAAGGAGGTAATGGAGCCACTGGGACAGAAGTGTTTATTCCAGATCTGTCCATTTGGATGCTTGTAGTGTTGGACCATAGCAATATTTCTCTCTGTATTACTGCTCCCATGTTCCAGTCAATGAACTGAGGCAAACAGCAAGGAGATAAAAATTTAAAAGTACTCACAGTGGCTTAAAAAAACCTGTGTAGCAATTGAGTTATTCTTCACGGAAAGCTGTCCTAAATAGCTTATCCATACCTCAGAGCTAGGAATTGAAGTCAGCCCTCTGGGATACTGCTTTAACCAATGGTTCATACCTCTTTCTTTTCTCTTTTCAGGGAGATACAGTGGGCATAGGATAGTTCCTATTTTTCTTGCACATCTTGCTTTAATGTGCCTTCTGCTGCTGGGGATTTGGTTGGGAGGGCTTGCCTGGGAGCAATCTGATTTTTGTTGGGACTGATTAGTCGAGGTTTTACATAAGAGGTGGATTATATTCTCAGAATAAATCTAGCCCATGGTTTTGGTGGGGTGAGTTTGTGGTTTTTTTATCAGACTAGGTAAATTGTTGCAAAAGCTCTGCACTCCCATTTGAAGCTGGAGTAATCAAAATAAGATCATGACAGAATGTGCATGTTTTCTATTTTGTAGAAGCAACAACTGTAGAAACAGCAACACAAAGACCAGTTGTTAACCAGATGAGGTTAAGGATGCTCTACTTAAAATTCCTATTTCTTTAAAATCCTGTGAGCAAAAATCCATCTAAATAAAGCTGTACTAGAGTAATTATCTTTTAATTGACGGTAAACTTGTTACTGTCTAGAAAATTGAAAAATCATTTACTTTAAATGTAGTTGGAGAACTTATCTAGCAATATTTGGCTCATTTAAAATCTGTAACAAAGCAAAGCACAAAAGGATTCTGATGGGTATAATAAAGCTTTCCTACATTCTTTTCTGGGCACTTCAAAGCCAAGTATTTACTTAGCTTAAGAGAAGTGTAAAGATGTAATGTGTAAGCATAGTTTACATTTGACTTTTTCTTTAATTATCTAATTGATTTTCATCTACAGCATAGTAAAATAATATTGATACAAAGTCCATTTGAGCAATTACTCACTTGCTCCAATGTAAAGTTTAATAGATAAAGTTTAGTGAAATGGCCAGCTCAGGAAAGCAAATACCCTTTCTGGTTCTTTCAAGTGTTCTCCTTTGCGTTGGCACAAATTGTTTAGTTTTTTTTTTCCCCTGGACTTTTCTATGTTGACAAACCAGTAGTTGTTGGGGCTGGGGTGTGAAATGCTAACACCAGGAAGTACTGGGTGTTTCTGAATCTGGGACTTTCATGGTTTGTTTTTTTTTTTTTTACACTACAGGTTTCAAATCCACTTTCCTTTGATGTTCAGATTTAGGTCATATGTTGCTGTTGTTTTTGCTGTAAAACTTAAACCATTCTTGGGATCTCTGATAGGTAAACTTGAGCTTTATCCAAAGGAAGAGCATGATGCTGAACTGATATGAATGGGCTCCTCTTTCAGGCCTGTCTGACAGAAGGGATGATCCTGCACAGCTACGGGATGCTCCTGCCCTGTGGAGTGGACCAGTTCCATGGAACAGAATATGTGTGCTGTCCTCAGACTAAGGTTGTGGATGAGGCTCTGTCCAAAGAGGAGGAGGATGAGGATGAAGACTATGACCTTTACAAGAGGTAGAGTTCTTACTGGTGTAGATATTGACAGCTTTGTACGTGAAGCTGCTGCTTGAGGATATTTCACACAGCAGCTCCCTTGTGGTGAGGATTGAGCAAATTTCTGTGCTTCTGAGTTTCCTAAAGGAGTGTCCTGAGCCTGAAGAGGACAAATGGCTTTGTAGTGCCCCTTTTACCAGAAGAGCTAAACACCCCCTCTCCCTTCATCGCTGTAGAGAGTTGGGATCATTCAGCCTTGAGAAGAGAAGGCTCCAGGGAGACCTTAGAGCCCCTTCCAATGTCTAAACAGGCTCCAAGAGAGGAGCTTTGGACAAGGGCGTGGAGTGTCAGGAAAACGAGGAATGGCTTCACCCTGCCAGAGGGCAGGATTAGATGGGATATTGGGAAGAAATTATTCCCTGTGAGGGGGTGCTGAGGCCCTGGCACAGGTTGCCCAGAGAAGCTGTGGCTGCCCCATTCCTGGAAGTGTCCAAGGCCATGTTGGATGGAGGTTGGAGCAGCCTGTTATAATGGAAGGTGTCCCTGCCCAGAGAATGGGGTGGAACAAGAGGGGCGTTAAGGTCTTTCCCAACACAAACCATTCTGAGATTCTGCAGTAGGAACCTGCCCCAAGGTTAGACTTTCACTTACTGAAAAATGGAAAGATGCCACATGAAGCCAGAGCCGTGGAGAAACTGCCTGCCAGAAGTAGGAGTGTCTGTAATGAGGGATGTCTCTTGCTGTGAGTGATGGGCTAATCAATAGTTGGTACACTTACTTCTCCCATTTCTAGAATAGATGTAAAGAATCATTATTCTGGTACATCCAAGTGATTAGCCTTAACTTTACTCCCTAATTTATCTCTGTCCCTCCAGTGAGTTCCCTACAGAGGCAGGTATAGAAGACTTCACAGGAACAGCTGTGGAGGAAGATGAGGATGAGGATGATGAAAGGGAAGAGGAGGAGGATGTGGTGGAAGACCGTGATTACTACTATGACAGCTACAAGGTTGATGACTACAATGAAGAGACCCCCACAGAGCCCAGCAGCGACAAGGCTATGGCTGAAAAAGAAGTGAGCAGTGACATGAAATGTAAGACACATTCCAGTCCACAGGCCTCCTGCTCCCTTGAGATCATTCCTGTTGGATGGCAGTTAGTGATGGGGTTTTGATCAAGTCAATAAGTGCCACTTGGAAGTTTTATTTGCTAGATACGTTAGCAAACAGAGGAAAGCTGATGATGCTTGTTTCAAGTATTGAAATTTTCTCTCTAGAGCATGGACCATATGTTTCCAGATAAACAGCAGTTCTGCTGGCAGGAAGCCCAGTGTTTGGCATGTTAAACAAACGCCTCATGAAGGTGCAGTGATGAGTCAGAAAAGCCGTATCTTCAAATTTTGGAAAATCTTAAAGGGAACACAGTACACTGTAAATTTAAAATCTGGTGGTTCATACCAGCTTAAAATGAGGAAGCAGAAAGTGGTGGGCCATGCTCTATAGAAGTGCCATCTGGTCATTTAAGGGTGAGGAGCATTCTTGGTGCTGCCTTTGCATGAACACTTTCCTTCCACAAAAGAAAGCCAGCACAACTGCCCCAACTTTATTATATGTTAAGGTTTATTTTCCACTGTAGTAGAATCTACTGTGCAGGTGGCAGCTTTTGTTGGGTGTAGGTGCCCTTGCAGAGGGCTCATGGTGTGGTGCCTCAGCATTATGTGATGTCCTTACACTTTGCATGTAGAAGTGTCTGCAGAGGAGGGAGGAGCAGAGAGGGAATGAAATTCAATTAGCTACAGATCACTGAATCATTGCCAGCAGTTCTCACATCTTTCTGGAAAAATGCCAGCATGCTGCAGATGATTTTCCTTGCTGAAACAAGGCTTAGCTCATGAGTATACAGGGTTGTTGCAGATCTGCAGGTGTTGTAAGAGCCTTGGAGGAATATGATTGGGGTGTCTGTTTTGGGGGTATACAGTCTTTTTTCCCAGAAGTACCATGAACAGTTGCTAATTTATACACTATATCTGTTCTCTTGCCTCAGAGCATCCCAGCTGCTATTGCTGGCTCACCATGAAGCATTCCCCATGCCATGGCTACATGAAATTTTAATATTTGGTGCACAGATGTTTAAAACCTTAAAACCTCAGTGACTGAGGCTGGCATGGAGATCACTCCCTTTGTTTAGCCTGCTTTTTCACTTACTTCTACACCTGCCCTGTAAGATGTGGAGTATCTGTCCAGGCAGAGTGCAGTGAACTGGACATCCTTTGATGCTTTAAGCAGCCCTACTTGACTGGCATTCCACGCTGTTGGTTTTATAGAGTGGAGGTTCTCCCACTGGGGCACCCAGGGCATAATGCTGTGGCATCAGCAGAACAGGTTTCTGCTGTCCCAGCCCCTGGCTCTGGAGAAGTCTCTCACAGATGAGAGCTCCGTGTAGAGACAGAGCGAGCTGCTTGGCTATCTCCAAAGCACAACGTGCAAAGCATCTCCCTGACCAGCTTGTGATGGATGCTTTGGAATGTTAAACCCCCCAAAACTGACAGAGGCCCTTGGGTTGTTGCAGCAGTGATGCTGAGGCCTGTGCCTCAGAGGAAGGAGTGAAATAGAGCCACCTCTGCATCATGTAAATCGCTCAGCAAGGCCTGTGCTCCTCACCAGCTCATGTTCTTACCCGTCTCCACACAGCTGTCTGCTCCCAGGAGGCCATGACAGGGCCCTGCCGGGCTGTGATGCCTCGTTGGTACTTCGATCCTAACAAGAGAAAATGCATTCGCTTTATATATGGAGGCTGCGGAGGCAACAGGAACAATTTTGAGTCAGAGGAGTATTGTATGGCTGTGTGTAAAAAGATGAGTAAGTCCTGCCTCCCACTGGCCTTTTGCAGCTGGCCACTGTCTGTCTGGCGTGTGGTGTCTCCTCCTCCTTCCCTTGGGCAATAGAGGACCTGATTGTAGCTTATCCCTTTGGTTCTGGTGTCTGTCCCTTTGCAGCAGTCTCCTCCTGTCTTCACTTCCCTAGGTCCATAGGGTGATTGTTCCTGGGGAAGGTGTCCCAAACCATATGCTGTCTGTGCTCCCTGGTGACTTGCAGCTCTTGCTGAGGGCTCAGCTGTCCTCTTCCAGATCTACAGCAGCGACCAGGGGCTGTCTCTGACCTCTTGCCTAATCAACCTGGCTTTTTAATCAAAATATACATAAGGAAGCCCTTGCTTTTCCTGGTCGTGTTACCATGCGTTTGTTCAACAGTAGATCCTGAAAAACAAGCAGCTCTTCTCCTGGTAGTAGGCATTTTCTTGCTACTTTAATTTTGGAAAATATCAGACCAGTAGTATAGAATTCAGTTTTCCATTTTCAGCTTGGTATGAAATACAAATCACAACTCAATCCCTGTGTTTTTGAGTACTTAAGGTTTTTGGCACCAATTTCAACTGGCTTTTATGTCAGATGATAGAACTACCAAAAACATTTTAACCTCCTTATTAATCTTATTGTTGAACTCCAGCACTTCCACTTCAGCTACCATTAAAGCTTTTCAAAGGCTTTTTGTGTTATCTGGGGCTTGGCAGCCTGACTATACAGCCATAATCCTGTTTACAAAATGTGCTTCATGCAAGTGCTTTAGATTGGGCTGATCTAACTGAGGCAGTGAAAGAAAAGATGCAGATGTCAGGAGCTTTTTGTACAAAAGATTGTCCTGTTACAGAAAGATTTGGCACTGGGAAGAGAGTTCTCTGTGTCCAAGCCTGGTTTAGAAATGCCAGCAGCAGGGCCAGAATATGGGACTGATATGATATTGTCCGTTGCACACAACAATAGTGCCTGTGTTGTATGTTGTCATTATTTCCACCTAGTTAGAGGGAAGGTTGGTGGGTGCAGTGCATGCTAAACTCTTACCCAGTGTTCATGCTGAAGTGCCAAGTAATTTTTTTCCTGAAGCATGCTGTCTTTAATGACATGTTGGAGGTTTTTCCAGGAATAACTAACATGGATGACAGGTTGCCTTAACTGCCCCTTTGTACCTTCCCTCAGGCAAAGGGCAACAAGCGAGTGCATCATGTTTGCCACAGATCTTTCAGAAAGGCTCTGGGATGTGTAGTTCCTAATACTGTAGCACAGTATTTTCAGCACTTCCTGGACTGCAGCATATGGAATACAGAGCCCCTGATGTGGATTCTGTAGATGCTTGAAGTTTATCAGTTCTGAAATTTTGTCTTTCCCCTTGTCAAATTTGGATGTCTTGAAGTTACAAACCTTCCAGTGTATTGGACAAGTCACTTTGTCACACTGAGCCTCCTTCTGTTGTTGTCTTGTCTAATATCATTGCCTGCAAGTCCTTCTTGGTGCATCTGGTAGGGAAGGTAGGTTTGAACTGTAACTTACTGGTTTTGTGCAGATTTATTGTCAAACTCCCTAATCATATTACTGATGTCTGGAGCCAGCTTATCAGCAAACAGCAAATGCACAGAATGTCACTTAAACCATCCGAAACCAATGTGGAGGGGAAGGGAAAAGGAGTTCTTTATCTTGCCATGCCAGGCACTGTGTTTCTGGAGCTGAGTGCTGCTCACCTCAGCACTATGCAGGCCAAACAGTCCTGGGACCTGTGGTCATTGCTGCCATTTTGACTGATGGTGCTGATGTTGGACAGAAAATTGGCACCATAAAGATTCCAAAATGGACTCTGGAAGTTGGTGGTTCAGTAGGCTCAGCTTGCCAGACTACTAATTAGGCAGGCATGGAGATTCCTCCCCTTGCCCTCTGCAGTCCTGGATTGCAGGTTTCTGATGCTCTGCTTGCCCTTCCCTCTTCATGCAGTGCCAACTGATGATGTGGATGTCTACTTTGAAACCCCTGCTGATGACAATGAACATGCCCGCTTCCAGAAGGCCAAGGAGCAGCTGGAGGTCAGGCACCACAACCGCATGGACCGGGTGAGTGTCAGCCTTCAGGCTTTGTGCTGTGCAATTGTTTGTTTGTTGGGTTGCTGCCTCTGTTTTACTGGTGTCCTGGTTTAAGGAGCCACCCTAGGAAAACTGGAAAAATTGGTGGTGAAGTGACTTGCTTTCCAGTTTCCAGCCTTCTGTGTGTTTCTTTCAGTATGACCACACCATAGGAGTCAGATTTTTATTTCTCCATTGTTGGGAAAGAGGGGTTAGATTAGATGCTGGGAAGAAATTCTTTACTCAGAGGGTGCTGAAGCCCTGGCACAGGTTGCCCAGAGATTGTGGATTCCACATACCTGGAAGTGTTTAAGGCCAGGTTGAACAGAGTTAGGAGCCATCTGGTCTAGTAGAAGGTGTCCCTGCCCATAGCCAGAGGTGGAACAAGATGAGCTTTAAGGTCCCTTCCAGTCCAAATCCTTCTGGGATTCTGTGAAGTATGTCTTGTTACTCAGAGGGATTAAGTGCTAGGCTTAACCCTCACAACAGCTCTTTTGTGTTTTCAAAACCCAGCCAGCTGTGCTAGGATCTACCTGTGAAGGCAAATCAGCTCATAAAGATAAGATTTAAATCTGTGTCTTGTTCATGTATTCTGTCCTTTTCATGTCCAGGTGAAAAAGGAGTGGGAAGAAGCAGAGCACCAGGCTGTAAATCTCCCTAAGGCAGAAAGGCAGACTCTGATCCAGGTAAGAGTGGAATGACCTAAAGGAGAAAGTTAGTGGGAGAGATTGTAATATTCAGAGACAAAAGAGAAGTGAGATGCAAGAACAGCCTTCCTGCTCTGTCAACAACTGCCTTTTAGAGGAGGTTTGGTTCAATTGCTTGCTTTGTTCTTAAAACTGGAGATGATCTGATACTATGCCAGGTTCTTTCCTACACACACTAGTAGAAAGTGATCTTGCTCCTCAAGCACAGCAACAGTGGAGCCAAATTGTAATTTCAGACTTTTGGCCTGTTTTGCACTAACCACGAGCCTCAGAGCCTGGTTCAGAGTCAGCCCTGGCTATCTGGGCACAGATTTCCTGCTTGGGCAGACTTGGTAAATACACCTTAGACAGCAGATAAAGCTGGTTTGCTGCCAGAATGCTAATCTTTTGCCTTACGAGGAGAGTTCACTTGGACTGTGAAGTTAATGAGGGATTGCAGTGTGGGATCATTAGGGGAGGGCTCTTCTGGCAGTGACAACTCTGTGAATTACTCTCAAACCAATATACCAATATACTAATAGCTAAGTGATTGACTCCAGCATTTAAGACCACTTTGGATTTTATCCTGGAACACAGTTTTCTCTGCATTTTTTAATACAAGTCTCTGTTTAGAACTACGTGCAAATCCAGAAGTTTGTCATTATCTCTGTTGAAACATAACACTTAGTGGACTATTCTAGTTGTTTTGGAAATGGAGGTCTATGATCTTTCTAAAAGAATACAGAGAGATTTGATCTGAAGGCATGCTGATGGAAAATTCCCTATGCAATACTTTACGAACTTTCGCAAATTCAGATTAATGGCTCCAGGCTGCAGGGATGAATCCTGTTTTCATATTGCAGGGTTGAGGGAAAGAGTTAATATTGTGTCAGTTCTTTAGCACAGTCTGAATCTCCCAACCCCAACATGGTCTTTTATGTGCAAGGTCCTTTTCACTCTTCAGACCTTTGAAATGGTTTTGAAGGAAGTTTGGAAGGCACATTAGCACTACTGAACTTTCAGAGATGAGATCTGCATCAGCATTTCTCCATGCCTTTCTCTCCTAACTGTAAATGGGTTGGATATGGAGTTTGACAGTCTTCGTTAGTTTGAAGGGATTTCAGGAGTTGTTGGTCACACAGTGCACTTCACACTGATTGCTGTCTTTGTTCTAGCACTTCCAGGCTATGGTGAAATCTCTGGAGAAAGAAGCAGCAAGTGAGAAGCAGCAGCTGGTGGAGACTCACCTGGCTCGTGTGGAAGCCATGCTGAATGATCGCCGTCGCATCGCCCTGGAGAACTACCTGGCTGCCCTGCAGGCTGACCCACCACGTGTGAGTTTCTTCTCATATTTTTCCAATAGGATAGCTCTGGGTAGGATGGCAGGTGGCAATGTCTTGGTGAAGACAAGAAGATTGTCTGTGACTTGCAGAAACTGGGAATTGGTTCCTAGGAAAGCTTCTGCATTGTGGGAATTGGTGCTGCAGACTTGGCTGTGGGTCTGTAATTGACTCTCTCTCCTTCCTGCCTGGGGAAAAAAAACCCTGCTTTATTTGGTGTCCATAAGGCACTGTTCATAAGGTGTGGTTTTTTGAGTCATACAGGCTTAAAATTAAGTCAAATGGGCTTAATTTTAAAAAAATATGTGTGTATCTAGTGGGTGAGTGCAGGTGACAGATCTGTCCAGCACCAAAGTAGGCTCACACCTGAAGTGCTGTTTTCAGCTGCGGGTTTGGGTGACTCCAGCAGTTTGACCTGCTCCCTGCTCCCATCCTGCAGCCCCACCGCATCCTGCAGGCCCTGAAGCGCTACGTCCGTGCTGAGAACAAGGACAGGCTGCACACCATCCGCCACTACCAGCACGTCTTGGCAGTGGATCCAGAGAAGGCTGCACAGATGAAATCCCAGGTATGAGGGGGGGGTTTCTGTCAAGGGAGCCACTGTTGCCCAGCCCTGGCTGTTGGAGGCTCTGGAAACTGTATGTTGCTGGGTACTACAGGAACTTCATCCTTGTGGAGCTCTCCCTCTCTCCTGTGCTTACTTCCTGTCACCAGACACACTTGCTATGTGGTTTTCCTTGGTGCCTGACTCTGCTAAAAATTTAAGCTCTGTTTTATACATTGTTGGTCACAGTGACAAGTTGAGGGGTTTAGAACTAGGTCAGTATCAGTTCTATGTTTGCTTTTATCAAGCACTCCTGAAATTTATTTGCTGGGGACTTAGTTATCTTGAACAGACTTCCTCACTTCTTCCAAGTGTCTACATGTTTCTTTCCTTAGGCTTGTTCTTCATAGTGCCTGTGTTTGGGGTTTGTGGGAATTCTCTTGTGCCTCTGCAGAGTTATTGCCTGGTCTCCAAAGCATAATTCACAACCCTTTCAGGCACTTGATCAATGTTGTTAGCTTTATCAGAAAATCTGGTTTTGATGAGTTTATGTTGTACCATTTGTCATGGTTTAACATTGCTTTTGAAAGAGAAAATGAATCAGTTACGGAAGTGATTCTCTGAGATTCTCTGTGAGGACTGCTAACAGCTTCCTCTGGACCAAATGGAACCAGTCAGCTGGCTAGTTTTGAATATTGGCACCCTGTTAAACCACTGAAGAAAACTGAACATGCCTCTGAAATCACATTTAAAAACAAATAAGTCCTGGGAAAAAGCACTCTTGCTTCTGGCCTTTGACCAGGTAACTGGACGCTGGCAGGGTCGAGCCCTGCTGTGCTGCAGTGCTGGCCAGACTGGGCCCTGCTCCACCCCACAGCCCAGCTGACAGTCTGTGGCACGGCTCGGCTGGGATTTTGCTGCTGCTGAGTTCCAGCTGCATCCAGCAGACCAGGCAGACTCTGCTGGGCTTCAGGGGGAGGCCAGCTGGGCCCTGCTCCAGCCACAAGCCACCGAGGCATTCTGCTGGCACTGCAGAAAATGAAGCCGCTGAGAACAGAGGTGGCCCTGCAGCCCCATGCAGAAAGCAGCTCCACAGCTGGAATTGACTGCAGCAGGGCCAGGAAATGGCCATGCAGCCAGAGCAGCTGCCACCTGGCAGAGATCACATGCCCATCCACAGGCCTGGGCAATATATTAACTCAGGGTACTGATCAAACTTGCAGACATCAATCCTCTCTTGAGTGAGAGAAAAGGAAAGGCTGGAGACATGTAAAGAAAACAACACAGAGACACTAAGGTCAAGTGAAGGAGGAGTCAAATCCCAGGTGGGAGGAGAACGAGGAGATGCCTTAGTCTTGGGCTGAAATTCTCTTGTAAAGCTAAGGGGAAGATATAATTGATACATCAGACTTTTTTTTTTTCCCCCTGTAACTCACAGAATGCACTGTGGGGGAATGTAGCATTCTAACCACAGCCATGAGCTGAGGCACCCATATTGCAGCAAGCAGATGTGGAAGTAGCTGTGATACAATAAGAAGCTTGAACAGAGAGAAATGAGAGAGATGAAAAACCATGGCCCAGGAATGGAAGAAGAAAACTTCTGTTCCCAGAGATAAAAGATGAGAACTTCTGTTTCTATGCTAGAACCACTCATGCTTAAAATTGCACCCCAATAATCTGAAATGACCCATGGTGGTAGTTGTGGGAAAACTACCAAACCATGGGAGGGATTTCACAATGGCAGATTTCCAGGCGGCTGCACTGGAACTTTTTATTAGTGAAAATTATAACCACAAGAGAAGAGTTTCTTGTGGAAACATCTTCATGGTATGACAGGAGAGACTCTTCTCCCTAAGTGGACTGAAGAAAGATTATTTTAAGAGTGGTAAACTGACTGAAAATGAGAAATTTGTCTCTGTACATATATATATTATCAGTTGGAAAAAGAAAGAAAAGTTGGGGGGAGAAGTGTTCTGAAGGTTTATTCTGATTTCTTACTATTTTTCTTTTAATATTTTAATTTCGTTAATAAAGTTTTCTTTATACCCTTTAAAGTTTGAGCCTGCTTTGCTCTCCTCCCAATCCTTATCTCACAGCAGAAAATGAGTAAATAATTATAATGGGTGTACTGGCATTTGGCCAGCATTCGACCTACTGCACCATTACACTGTATTTTACTTCTGAACATCCAGAAAATTCTTTTCCTTCTGCTGGGTAGTATATGTGAATATGTTGCTCCCAACCTGGTTATTGTACTCATAAGAGTACTTGCAGATACTCCACAAGTTTTTGGAATTATGTTGATACTTGTTTTTGCTTGTTTTAAAATGGTGAAAGATGTGCTGAAAGGCCCAGCTGATTAAAAATTCAAATCAAGAATGGCCTGTTAACACTGAAAAATCTGTTTGGAAGGCTGTGCCCTTTCTCAGGTTCAGAGAGAACTCACTGTCTAGTTGCAGGTTTAGGAATGTTTTCCTAGTCCCAGTTTGTGGCTGGTACACTGCTTTGGAGTATTTTTGAATTCTGCAGTGCACAAAAGATAAGCAAGAAGAAAGAATGGAGAGAGGTGTAGGGAGACAGTGCAGTGGAGCACATCCAGTGCTGCCAAGAGGAAGAAAGAGTCACTGAGGAAAAAAATGCATAAAAAAACTGTATAACCACAAGGTGGAAATATCCTGGGTTAAGGGTAGGACACGGTCTGGAGCTTGTTGCTGTCACCTTTGGTGAAGGACAGAGTGGCGTCACAGTGATTTTCCAGAAGCAAACCTCAGACTGGGAGGTGGCAGATTCCATGGGTTCCACGTTGTTTCTGGGTGTTGGCAGTGAACGTTCACCTTGTGTCTCCTCATCTTCCCCTGCCTGTGGAGTTCTTGTTAAGCTGCACATCCCCAGAGTGGTGGCAACTGTGGTGG
Source organism: Parus major (assembly GCF_001522545.3). NCBI lineage: Eukaryota > Metazoa > Chordata > Aves > Passeriformes > Paridae > Parus > Parus major. The sequence goes on along the minus strand of NC_031792.1, from coordinate 6,630,899 downwards.
TTATGATGATGCTTGGCTCTCCATGTGGAATTCATGGTCACGTTTTCAGAGATGTGTCAAGCACAGCCCAGACCAGTGCATTGTTCTGCTGCTGCCACAGTTCAGAAGGGAGTGTGTGGACTGTGTTCTTAAGCTAAATCCTCAACAATCCTTAATTCACTCTGAAGGCTTCAGTGTCAACAAATTGACGTGCAAGGAATGTGGGTGGTACGGTTCAATTTCCATTCCCTTTACTTTTCACATGCTCTTTAAGCTCCTCAGTCGATTTCTTTGATTGACAAGTGCCACATGCAAAATTAAATGGTTTTCATCCTTGCTTTTACAGTTCAGGCACACATCAGACTGTGAAACAGGTCTTTCTGACTCTTCAGCTTTTTGCAATGTTTGGCCATCTATATAAATGTTTCCTTGCTCTCCTTGATCCCTGTTTATGCAGCACCCTCTTCAGGTCAGGCCTGACTTCACCGCTGAATTTAATGTGCTTGGGAGGAGTGATCTGAGCTTGCCCAGAGCTTGAATGTATTTCTCAAAGGAAGGAAGAATACTGGTGCCAATGAGTGGGTGTGTCGGACAAATGTAATGCCACAGTTGGTTTGAAAGGCACCTTTGTTCTGAAACCAGAGCTGATAAAATATCCTCTCTGCTCCTTTTGCCTGTAACTTTCCTAGCAGTCAGGAATGAGAATCCATTTAATAAAGCTGTTACAGGAGATGAATTATGACTATGTTTGGCATATGGGAAATACCAGCTTTGGTGGCAATTTAGTGTTTCCAGTGGAGAGCTGGTTACAGTGAGAGTCAGCTGAATCCTCCCTTACTCCCAACATTTCCTAAACTCTTGAGAGCACCGTCTACAGACGGCCAGTTCCAGTGAAGCATGAGAGCATCAGTCAGAGAATTGGGCTGGGTGGATCTGTGTCCTCTATTGCCTGCCATGGCAAATCCACTAGTAATAGCTATTTTAGTGAGCAGGGAAAGAACTGCTACCATGAAGTGGCTGACAGTTTTTGCTTACTCCAACACACTTTTACATCTGCAGGTAATGACGCATCTTCATGTGATTGAGGAACGGATGAATCAAAGCTTGTCTCTGCTCTACAAGGTGCCATATGTGGCTGAAGAAATCCAGGATGAGATTGGTTAGTGTGTCTGCCCCTATGCTGCTGTGAAAAAACTCCCAAGTTTTTGTATCCAATGAGCTCTCAAAAGATTGCTCTCTTCTTTGAGGGGGTCCCTTTACAACAAGCACTTGGGCTTGGGCTCAGGCTCAGGGAAGATACTGTCTGGACTTTGGAAAACAGCCAGTCAGAATATCTTGTTCTCAAGAATTCTCACTGTCCATTAAAAAAAAAATAAAAAAATCAACAGTATTCAGAATGGCAAAGCTGTCTTGCTAAGGGAGATGAAAGAGACCTGTAAGAAAGCCCCAGACACTTTCTCCCTTTATAGGTTAATCTCATCTTGCCAAAAGCACTTGCCACATCAAAACTCGTGGCCCTTATTTAAATGTATTTCTAACCAACGCCTTTACTGAGAATTCCAGATGAGATATGCAAGATAAAATAGCCTGGCAGCCCTGAGAGCAATGTTCCCCTGCAGTCCTGCCTCAGCCTGGTTCAAACCATCTGTCCTTCTCTGTCACTGCCAGGTTTCATGCAGTTTGTGTAATAATTCCTCTTACTCCTTTCAGATGAGCTGCTTCAGGAACAGCATGCAGACATGGATCAGTTCACGTCCTCTATTTCTGAGTCCCAGGTGGATGTCAGAGTGAGCTCTGAGGAGAGTGAAGAAATTCCCCTGGATGGCAAACCTTTCCGTCCGTTCCAGGTGAAAACCTTCCCAGCCTTGCCCGAAACTGAAGGTATGTGGAATTGAACATTGGGTTTCATTGGTGGTTTTCCTTAGACAGTAGGCTCAGCTGGAACAGAGAAAGCTCCATCCCTTTGGGTGATGTAAAGCAGTCACCCTGACAGGACCCCTCACTCACTGGAGAAGCAGTGCTGCGAGTAATGGCTGCTGAGCTGCTCTAATGATTTTCTGATTCTTCTCTTTGCAAAATTGTCCTCTCTTTTCATTTTTCAGCAAGTGTTTACAGAGTATTTACAGTTTTTACAGTGTGTCTTGACTCTGGAATTAATTTTCAGTCTTTAACAAAAGCATTCTTGTGTAATGTCAAATCTTTGTGCTGTGATCTGCTGAAGGGGTGAAGGAATTCCCTTTTTTTAAAAAAAATGTATATCTATTTTTTTGTCATTGGGTGTTGACAGCTGGTGTGTGTGTGTGTGTGTATTTATTTTAAAAATGTTTGAACAGTCCTGAGCTTAAAGCTGTAGACTAAAAGCTTTTCCCAGGGTCTGAGTCACAAATCATGCACAAGCCTTTTTTCCTTTCTCTCTTAATCTCCTTTCTCTGCTATTTTTGTTTTTTGTTTTCCCTCCTGCTAGATCCTCAGCCGGATTTGTACCATCCAATGAAAAAAGGTTGGTTCTAAGCTGCTCCCTCACAGTGCTTACAGTCCTTCTCCTACCTTCTCAGTGTGTTTGATAGCTTCATTTTAGTTCCATACTCACCTTGATTTTCATTTCCCTTCTTTCACTTAGATCAGTCATGTTCAGTTTTGCTTGTTTAGGCCTAGTGTTAAAGAAGCCAGCTAATCTGAGCATCTGATTGTGAGTGTGTTCCTCCCTGCTGACCTCACAAGGGTCTCAGAGTGCCTGGAGTGGCTCTTAGCCCCTGGGAAAGATGGCCTTGGCCAGTGTCTCCAGTGGTGCTTTGCATCTCTCCATGTATGACACTTCTCAAATTAAACCCTGCTGTGCTGGTGGGGAATAGTCCAGAGGTTCTTCTGCCTCCTGTGGAACCCGTCCTTGATGCCCTGCAATACCTCTGAACAAGGAATGAGTGTTCTTCAGGACACAGGCTGTTTCCTATCTAAATGTCTTTATGTCTTTAGTGCAGCTAGTATGGGACAGATAAATCAGGAGATTCCTTCTCCATGTTTGTGCTTTCCTCAGCATCACCTTCCCACATGCAGCATCTCTCCATGCCAGCAAAGTGTGTGTGGTTTTCTAATTCTCCCTTAACTCAGAATTAATTCTGCTGTAGCTCAGTGCCTGGCTAAAAAGTGGCTTTAAGAGCAGCATAGAAATATTAGCATTAAATAATGTCTCTATTAGTGATACGAAATAAGGGAAAGATAAGTAGAAAATGGAGGCTCTTGCAGAGTAGTGCTGCATGAGCTGTGTGTGGAGTAAACCCAGTGTTTTAATCTGCCTTTGCTTCCAAATATATTATGGGTCTCAAAGGAGAGCAGACGATTTTGCTAATCACCATTTCATGTGAGCACACATAGTTTTGTAACACAGTGAAGGTCAAATAGCTTGAAACTATTTTCATTATCTGTGTTTCTTTGCAAATGTAAGTCACCTTCATCCTTCTTGTGGAACAGTGTACAGTGTGCTGACTGCTTTGGCAAGAATTGGGACAGATGTTAGTTTGATTTTTTATTTATTAAATCTTTGGATGACTGCTTTGTTGACTTGAGGATGATAAATTTGTGCTAGTTCTCCCTGTCTGGGTAAATATAAGAGTTTCTTGGGCACAATGATTGTCTTCCACTTGTTCCTCCTCTCCCTTCCCTTTTCATCGGATTGCTCAAGGGCTTGGGCGGGGGGGGGCGGGATTTTGTGCAGGTGTGTGGTTTTGGGGTTTTTTCCATGTAAGGTATGTAATTTAAAGTGTGCCTTTGAGCTACCTAGAACTGGGTCTGTTACAGGTACAGCACCCTGAGACAAATAGCAGAGCTCTGTGTAGCAGCTGAACTCTTAGCCCTGGAGACTGAACTGGATTGGCTCCTGAGACTGGAATAAAGCAACCATAGGCCAAAAGCTGATAGAGTAGTTCTGTACAAACTATTTGTGGTTGGTTTCTCCTGAAAATCCCAATGATTGACTTCCATAATAATATGACGTGCTTCAAGAGTTGTGAGAAGTCAGAGTGGCAGTCTTGGCTGCGCTTGGAATCTGATTACTGCCTCTGAAGAAAAATGTGATGCACTAAAACTTGAGGTGCTTCGTAGTGAAACGTTATTTCTGTGGCATTTTCAGGCAATACAAACTTGTCACTGTAAAAACTTGCCTTGAAGCCAAGTAGCCTTTCCTTGCATCTCATCAAAGGACATGCTGCCAATTCCAGCAGCTGTTGACATAATGTCTTGGGCACCTTGCATGTTTAGCAGTTTATGCAGAGCAGGGGGTTTGCAGTCACCAGTGAAGCCTGACTTGCCCCCACAACATTGGAAAGATCCCACTGAAGGTTTGAGGCTTCACTGTCCTGCTTTTGCACTAGTGCATCACAGGTCATTACATTGTCCCTACCGCCTGTGGAACACCTGTGTTCTTTTAACGTGCTGTGTTATGTCAGGTCAGGGCAGTTTGCATCAGACTCTCTTACTGATCTGATCTATTTATAAATGCTTTGGATTCAAACAGTTTATGCCAGGACCTTCTGTTAATTGATATTCTTCTCTTGAGCCAGTGCTAGTTCCAGCCTGGAAATGGGGTAGTAGTATTCTGGTACAAAGGCTGGTATAGTTCTCTGCTCCTCCCTTGCCCCAGGATTTATTGTTTCTGGGCTTGCTCCAGGTATGGGGCAGCAGCTCATTACAGAGCCATACCTGGTGACCTTGGAATTGTCATTCCTGAGGTGCTTGCTGATGTGCCTGACTCCAGTAGAGTAGGCGATGCCGCAAGCATTCCCTGTGTGCTGGCTTTTGGCAGATGGATGTGTGTCCACTCCTGTCCAGGGTCATGTAAGGGTGTTGGTGACCCAGGGTGACACCTGCAGCTGTTACTGCACTCATTGCGTGTTATGCCTTGTCTGGGGCCACCTAACAGAAGCACTTAACGGTGCAGTTTGTCTGGATTGACACCTCAGCCTGATTTTGGTGATGAGTCCTGTCTGCTTCTCTCATTGCCACCTCATTTCCCCTCATTAATAGCCCTCCTAATCACTTGTCACTGTAGCTTGTGAGCTGTCATCTGACACAACACAACAGCATGAGGACCAGTATTAACTCAGTGGTCTGTGCAGTTAAATGCACGATGCATGGCAGCTCTACACAGAGTAGGTGACTCTTCCAAAACATTCCTAAGGGCTGATGGGCTCTCCTTGCTCTTTTTGGTGCAGGTTCTGGCATGACTGAGCTGGATGGGCTGATTGGTGCTGAAGAAAAAGTGATTAACAGCAAGAACAAGGTGGATGAAAATGTGGTGAGCTCTCCACCTTTATTTTGTGAAGCTAAACCTGCAGTGGACACTAATTAATAGCAGTGGCTTGTTTCTATGTCTCATTCCAGCTCACAGAATGTCAGTGTGTTCATTATCCATATGGTGTAGGGGAGTCAGTTTGGTGACTGTTATAGGCTCTTAATACTGATTAGCAATAGAAGGGTGGGAGGGGAAGGGAAGGAGAGAGCTTCAAATCTTTAGCAGTCTGAATCTGAGAACTCTGATTTAGGAATGCTTTTCCCAATCAGAGACCTTTTGATGTCCCTTTATTTTCACTAGGTAACTCACTGTCTGAGCACACCGAATGCTGGTGTGTTCCTTCTGTGTTCCCACTTATTTTTCATGGCAGGGAAGGCCTCACCTTCCTCTGAAGGTGAGCAAGAGTTGTCTCTATCCACAGGATTAAGAATTCTCTAGGTTCTATTGACAGCCACTTCACATCAGTTACTTGGGTTTAAAAAAATTAAAAAGTCAGCTCTTGAGTTTCCTTTCAATGCTGTTTTAAAGCCAAGGTTAGATCTTGCATAACAGAAATGCTTGGTCCAAAGTTAGCACCTATTTTTTTATTGTTTTGTTGTTTTTTTGTTGTTGTTGTTGTTTTGCTTTGTTTTTTCCTTTGGGGCTTTTGTTTGAGGTAGTCTGGAGGTAACTAGCTGTAATACTATCTCTGGTGGCTGTATGAGAGCTGATGTTGTGGAGCATTGTTGAGAGCAGAGGGGAGATGGTAGGTTGTCTTGAGCTTTTGCTAGTGTTCATTAAAGGTTTCCTGTCTGTCTTCCTCTTCCTTCTCCTCCCTGTTTTGTGTGGATCCTTCCATAAAACTCTTCTGTGGCTGTTTTTAGGTGATTGATGAAACCCTTGATGTGAAGGAGATGATTTTCAACGCCGAGCGTGTTGGAGGGCTAGTGGATGAGCCGGTACGTTTTTGGCTGCTGAATCCAGGGACTGACAAATTCCTAAAACTGGATTTTGATTCTCATTTTGTCTGAATTTAGGGTTTTCTGCCTGGTTGCTCCTCTGGGGGCTCATGCAGAGTGAAACATTGAGTGAAACATGAGCCCTTCTCTATGAAGGTGTAAACAGTGAACACATGTTAGATAGTAATCTGACTCCTGCTGCAAAAGTAGGGGAATAGGGATATTTTGTGGGATAGGGAAGTGATGTGGGCCAGTGTCTGTCCAGAGCTACTAAGTGGGGAAAGAATTTTGCATTCATTATCCTTTTGATGGCATATTTAGAGGTGAAGTATTTAGGGGTGGAATACTTAGGGATGATATATATATACACTGTCTAGTGTACAGTCAGTCCTACTTCAATACCACAGATGGTCAAAGACCTTACTAGTGGCCATGGTTTGTGTTCAACAGTGCATTTCCCTCATTGCTCTTCCTCAGCCTGCTCTGTTTTCTTCCTTTCAGGATAATGACAGCTCTCTCCGTGATGACTTCGGCTTCAGCAGCAGTGCCCTTATTGGTCTGTTGGTGATTGCTGTTGCCATAGCTACTGTTATAGTCATCAGCTTGGTGATGCTGAGGAAGAGGCAGTATGGGACCATCAGCCATGGAATTGTGGAGGTGAGAAACAGCTCCATAACTGAGGATGAAAATAGTCAGTGTTGAATCACATGTGTGTGTGGGTAGGGGATGGCAGCAGCTTCCAGGCCATGGAGAGTTCTGCTTCTGGCTGGGTAGAATTAACTCTGTCCCTGCTGACACCATCATCACTTGTTCCTTGGTGTGCAGGTACCAGTCCCCAGTGTGCTGTGCTGGCACCTGCCACTCCAGAGTTGCATTTGCTTATCACTAGGATTCAGTTAGGCTTCCCTGACTGGTTAAGGGTAGGATTTAGCAATAAATGAGCTTTTCAGGCAATGTCTTTACCAGGGCAGTCAGTCAGTCAATCCGTAGCAATTTGTCCTCCTGGCTAATTGACAATTGAGATGTTGTGATTGGCCAAATGCTGAAGAACAACTCCTTCTTCCTTGCACATTTCTATGATAACTTAATGGAGCCCAGAGAAAACTGCTTTTCCCTTTGCCCCACCCGTGCAAGAGATCATAGCAACCTCTGTAATGAGAGAAGTGTGTCCCTGATTTGCTCTGTTGGCTGAGCAATGACAAATTTGTGAGAACATCCCCACAGGGGATTGGGTGAGCAGGAGGCATCAGGTCCTGGACAAGCAACTCTATTAAACAAATTGCCTTTTGCAGTTTACCTTTTTCCCCTGTCTGCTGCTCACCATGGTATTCACTCAGTGTTTGTCAGTTGCCTTTTGTTCTGTGGAATCAATCCTTTACCAGTATCATGTGTTTTTTCCAAAGGTTGACCCGATGCTCACCCCCGAGGAGCGGCATCTGAGCAAGATGCAAAACCATGGCTATGAGAATCCCACTTACAAATACCTGGAGCAGATGCAGATATAAAAGAGATGAAGATAGAATAGCCCTGGTGGGAAAAGATGCGGGGTGAAGGGCCAAAGTGGTCCAGTGTTTTGGATCAACTACTGACCAACAGTTGCTTCAAGAGGACTTCATCTTACATTCAGAACTCCTGGATCATTAAGACTATAATTACTACTGTAGAGTTACAATTTCCATTCTTTTAAATGGGTGAAGAAATGATAATATAACAATATGATATATAAATCTCCTTAAATGGGAAAAATGGATCTATTGCAGATATTTGACTGAGATGTAGTTTTCTTTTTTTTTTTTTAAATAATCTGGAAAATACCAGTTCTGTTGTACTGTTGTCTGATACAAGTTCTATATATATAAAAATGGGAAATGCTGATTTTTATTTCTGATAGACCACCTGTATATTGAGGGTCATTTGTACCAGCCCACCTTGAAAAAGGAGATAGTTGTGGCTCTTCAGTCATTTTGGCTTTTATATATAAAGCATTATTATTTTTCCTTTTTTTTTTTTTTAAGTGACTTTCACTGGGAGTTGCAAAGAGATTAATTTAAGTATAGGAGCTATTACAGCGTAAGCAAGGAAGGAATTGGGAATGGTAACTTAACAAAATTCCTTATAACGAGAAAAAAAAAAAGGGAAAAAAAAACCCATCTTCATATGCTGGTGGTGTGCACCCTGCTGCTTAGCAGCTCGGGCTCTAGGAATCAAGACTCCCTGGAGGCAAGGAGTTAAAAGGCTTCTAGTATCTCTGTTTATAGTAATTCTAGTGGACTGTTAGAACATGGTTTGTAGATACTGAGGTCTGCACATTGCCCTTCCAGATTCAGTTCTGCTCTAGAGTTGGAAGTTCTGGTATTGAATTGAAATCCTCTGTTCTCATCCAGTTTCCTTCAGTACTCACCTGGCATTAACAGCCCTCTCTTGCTACTACTTTCTAATTTCCCCAGCTCTCCTGCCTCACCAACATGGTAAGTAGTTAAGAGCTGCAGGTTTCTGAGCCTTTGCATCTCCCTGGGTGATGTTGGGCCAAAAATGACAAATAACTGCAGTAACTGGGACCTTGGGAGCTGACAAACACAGAGCTCTCTTAGCTGGAGAGGGAAGAGAGTGACATGTTGGGAAAGGAATGCTGCCTGCTTTAAGGGAAATGGGATGCATAGGCCCCAAGAAGACCTGAAGGGGCATTGTTCCACTCACCATCATCATGTCTTTGTAATGCTTGTATAGTTGGTGTTAATGCTCACGGCTTTTTTAAATCTGGGGGTTCTGGTAACCTGTGGTGTATTTTTTCTATTTTTCCTGTGACTTTATTTTTTCTTCCCCTTTCTGTGTTTCTTCCCACTATGCACAGATTTACCTGCAAACTCCTTAGTGTGGTCTGTGGGGAATGTACAAAGTTTAAACACATCAATAAACACTTTAACTTCCGGATTGTTTCTTCTCTTTATTCATGGGCTTGCTCTAATTCCCTCTCCTCCCACTGTGTCCTGTGGAGCTCACAAAACCTTTCCCTGATGGTGAGAAAGACTGCACAGGTATTGATGTATAACCATGCCTGGAGTCTTTTGTGGTATTTCCAGATCCTGATGACCTTAGTGGAGAGGAGGAGGCAGGATGCTAAACCAGTGGCCAGATCCTGAGTAGTGTTAAAGCAGCTGCTGGAGTGCACGTTGGGGAGACTTGGGGCTGCTGCTGCCTCTGGCTGCTTGTGGGAGGTCCTGTGGATGGTTCTCCCCATTCCCAGGATGCAGGTGGCTGCTGGCACAGCCTGTGGGAGCAAGCAGAGCCAAGGCTCTCTGTGGTGACAAGCTGTTCCTGTCCCTGGCCTGGATTTGTGTAGTTCCCAATAGGTCTGGAGGAAGAGAGGGAGAGGAGGAAACAAGGTTTAGCAATTTTGAACAGGAAGCACTTGCATGTCCCGTTTTCTCCTTAAACATGAGTTCCTTGGTTTAATTTGAACCTCTGTATTCTGGTTAAGTTATTCAGACACCAAGTAAAGAGCAGATGCTGTCCTAGAAAATGTTGTCTGTTGGCTTGTCACAACTACTTGGAAAAGAGTTTTGATTTTAAATTAAATTAAATTTAAATTATGCCAAAGCATATCTGCAGCCCAAAGCCATTCTTGGAGTGCACCCTCAGGTAGGGTGACCTGCAAGCAAAACAAATCACAGAGGCTGCAGATTGAATTCCAGAATTTAATTTGGGTATTAGATTTTTCCTTTGATAAATTATATTAGTTTTGCAAAATAAATGCAGCAGGCTGGAATCAAAGTCTATTACTTCAATGCTTTGGCACAAGTGCCAAGCACTTGGAATCGATTCTTTAGGATGGATTTTGACTGCAGCTTCTGAAAAGTCATGTTGAAACTTAGCTGCTTGAAGGTGGATGCTAAGGCATGTCCCAAGTGTTTCTGGAATCAGGTGTGCAAGTGGAGGGACTGATCCCAGCAAAGAGGCAATGGAGTGATTTGGGGAAATATCAGCAGTTTCCTGATAGTAAGATCCTTAAAATTATTCAGAGCACAGTGGAGCACTTGGTTGGGGAAAGACTTGGAGCCTGTTGTAGAAAGCTGCATTTCAACTGAAAAACTGATTTTAAAAAAACGGTTTTAAAGAAGAAGTGCTTTAAGAGGAGCAGTATAGCTGTCTGGTGAGGAAACAGGATGCTTGAGAAGGGTCTTTGGGAACGCTAAGCAGAGGAAGCACTGGGTCAGTTTGTCTCCCTTCTTCTGAAGCTGTTTTTAGCCTTACTGCAAGGGCACAGTGATGAACGTCAGACCCCTTCTGTGCACAGGAACAAGTGGATGGAACGTGGGTGGATTGATTTTACCAGCCTTATGCAGAGCAACACTTGTAAGTGTGGTTTTGATCATTCAGCCCTGATTTTGATCATGGGATGGAAGTCTCAGGGAACTGTACAGCAGCAGGCTCAAAAGCTCTTTCTCCAGTGCTAGAGTCAGAGCATCCTTAATCTTCTGGGCGCCTCTCCATAAATTCACATTTTGATTCCAGGCACTGGTAGCTTTGCTGCAGAGGCGGGGAGAAGATTCTGCTGAGTGCAGCACCTGACAGAAATGAGGGTGTTTTAATTCATGTATATGTGGTTCTGCAGGAGTGAGAGGGTTAAAAGCTTAAGCGTTTTGCTGTATTTGCCAGTGACCTGTGTGGAGACTGTGCTTTGTAGCAGGAGCACTCAACCCCTGGCCCAGAGGCTCTCTGTGTGTGCTGCCAGGATGGGTTAATGAAAAATTTTATTTCCAACAGCACTGCATTCCTGAGAGCAATTTGATAACAGGCTGTGGGCTGAATGAGCTGGTTGTTCAATACCATCAGTCTCTGGATGGTATCTGGGAGGTTCCCTGGGCCTATCTCTGAACAGACTCTGGTGCTTGGAGTGTGGGGCTGAAGGTGGTGGGTGGGGCTGGACCTGAGCAAAGTGGTCCCATCTCACCAAAACCTTGCCATGATGTTTTGTCATGTGTCAGTGGGAAGGGGTAACGACCCTTAAGGGGACAAGGTGACGGGACAGAGTCTGTGGAATTTAATACCTGAATTGCTATGTTTGACTGGAACAGCTTGGGGATATCCCAGTTTTCTGAATGCTTCCTCCCGTGTTACAGCTTCATGGAGCTCTGAGTCCCACAGCCTGGCTGTGCTGTGGGAAGGTAGGAGCATTAGCCAAAGTTCTGTTTCTATGCCTTAGATTTCCCCATATGATCCCTGATTGTGAGAGCTGAAGGAATAAAGGGTCAGTTTACCTGTGAGTGATCCATCCTTCTGGCATCCTCAACACCCTTGCAGTCTCGGGAGCAACATGAGCTGCTCCAAATCCACCCTCTGGACTTGGGCTGGAGGCCACTCTGGAGGCAGGAACTTCTCAGGAGCATCTCACCTGTTTCATGTGACAGCAGGGATCTTTCCTCCTCTTCACCTGCTCCCTGGGAACATTCCCTGGAAGGGAGCACATCTGTTCCCTACTCTGAGTCCTTGCCTTCGCACCAGGGGCTTTCCTCTGCCTGACTGTGGCAGGAAGCGAAATACCTTAGGCTTTGAATGTGTTTACTCTTGGCTTTGAACTTTCTGCCCATCCCATGTGTGTGTGGCTCTGAAGATCTCTTCATGTAAAACATAACGCTCTGATGTTGAAGACACTGAAGGTACTTCCAGTTCTGGTGCTTTGGAGAGTGTCAGCAAGGAGTAAGGGTGATGCAGATTATTAATTTGGATTTAATATCCCTTCTGGATTACATCATAGCAGCTGTTGGGAGTATTCTCCTGCAAGGTCTCTGAGAGGAAGGGTTCTGTCTATGGCAAGCTCAAAAAAAAGGGAAACTCTGGTCTCTTGGATGGTGCCAGGCTGGATTTATTTTTTTAGCTGAAAGCATTGGTGTTGGGATTATCAAAACAGGGACAACTGAGACTTCGTAAAAAATAGTTTATTGTATAATCAGTTTCATAGGAGGGTGAGACATTTAAGATATTACATCCAATGCCATCATATCAGAAGCCGTCTTAATTCTAGTTACAATATCTTTTATAAATTTCTTAGCTAATCAACTTGTCTTGGTTTGGAAGACAGGTGTCTGCTAGGGAGGGCAGGAGCCTCCCTTGGAATGAAAAATGTAAAACCCCTCCCTCTGAATTATGAAATCAAGGGGCTCTCAGACAGAGATCTAGGGATAGAAATAACAGTTCTTCACTAGTATGTATAACAAGGCAAATGAACAACAATAACTACAGCATTAACAAGAAAACAGAAGCAGGGAGCCCGTGACAGCCTTCTCGGCCGAGACGGGAAGGGATGGAGGAGAGGCTTTGCCCTCGGGCGGGCAGTGCCGGTGCTCCTGCAGGGCTCTGAGGAACACTGAGCTGGAACAGCAGGGATGAGCTGAGATCCCGGCCCGGTGGCTGAGGTGGATCAGCAGGGATGAGCTGAGATCCCGGCCCGGTGGCTGAGGTGGATCAGCAGGGATGAGCTGAGATCCCG